>NW_015112893.1:33791-60348 GCF_001443285.1 Poecilia latipinna
TAAAGACTGGATGAGAAATTATTTTAAGCTTTCTGACGTGCTACTGTAGGTATGTGACAGATAGAGCTGGTATTTGGATATAGCTCAGCACTGACATTTCAGGCACGTGAATGACCATCAAGAGTTAATGTATCAAAAGTATTTGTATTTACAGCATGCATCTGGAAATTAGTCACCATAAGCAGGCAATAAAAGGGGAATAATGATATCCCTTGCATGTTTGTTCTGCCGTGGTATTTAACTTGTAAGTTAAACATGTCATGCCAACAACTACCCAACTGTTATAAGCATGTTACTTTATTGAGGAAGTATGTATATGCTGTACTGTTGAAAGACCGAGATAGAAAGGTGCTTTAAAGTGGACATTGAAAATCATCAGTTCAATTTACTAAAGCCAAATAAGAGATAGTATTGTTTAGGAACAACAGAGAAATAGTTTATGTTACAGCTCTGGTCCATCACTATGCTTCCTTACGGAAGCAGAAAATGACACCAGACCATTGATTTCCACTCCTTTTACCCATTCAGATGAGCTACGCCCCCTAGAGGGCGATCTCCTGTGATGTCATTTCTGTACCCTTACATGTGCTTAAGATGCAAGCAGCTAAAAGAGGCAGAGGAAAACAAAGACTCATTTATCCATAACATGGCCCAGTTACATTATTACACTCTATTACAAAATTTTTCTCAATGTTTTTTTTTTTTTTTTTTTTTTTTTTTTAAATTCAAAAAGGTAGTAAATAGCATTGCAATAACTCAAACAAACACACATTCCACAAAAAACACATATACTTTAGTATCTGAGATAAGATGATGTTCCGAGTCTTAAATTGCTACTGATAAAATCTTAACCATAACGCCATAGTGTTTTAGATAACCATATGCATTACAAACATTATCTGCTTGAACTATTTTTTTTTTATGTTGTTTATATTATTATAAAACAATCCTGGTAGTTTCCCTGTATTGACAAGCAAGCTACTTTTTCCTCATTCCAAAGAGGAAAAAAAAAAAAAAAAGTGTGTGTGCTGAACTAGATACACAGGATAAAATCAGATCACAATGGCCTTGATGTCTAACTCAGGGATTTAGTGAAGAGAACCAAGGGACAGGATAAGAGAGGCCACTGACAGCTTGTACCCTTGATGGCCAAATCCCAACCCCTGTTGTCCTTCCAAGTTAGGGAGCATTTCCAGCTGACAGACACTGTGCTGTGTATTTGCCGTGTCTGGCACACATTGTAATCCTTCAGCTATGTATATGAATCTTCTTTTTTTTTTTTTTTTTTTTTGGTTAAACTCTTAAAAAATAGATTTTGGGTAATACTTTTTTTGTGCTATGTAGAACTGCTTTGAGTCATTTTTATTTCTTCGTAGGGACATGCTCTGTCTTTTCGTATCAATCTGTGCCTAGTCTTGCAGAACTTTGGATCCTTAAAACATTTATTTTAAATTCCAAATGTCTATTTTTAACTGACTTATTAGGGGTTAGGGTTATTAGTCCAGCCCGCTGCTGCATACATATTACACTTAATAAATACATGTATTTTATTAATGTTTCACTCCACTTTTATCCATTATTGCTTCCTCCACTTGACAAATCTACTTCAAGCTGCAAATCCACTTTGAGCCTCTTGACTTCGACCAGTTAAGAGGCTCACGAGCACGATGTTCTGAAATGAATAAAATCCAAATGATCATTGATCATTTTCACAGCTGGAGCCAAACAAACAATGATGGTTTGTCAAACTTCTTTGCTAGGTTAACTTGTATCTCAGTGTATGTTCCTAATTTCATGTAGACATGATAACAAATGAATAACCTTGTACCTATAGTTTTCCTATGACTGAGCCTCATTTTACCCAGTGGAATATTTCTGGACACTTGTGTCTGTAATGCATACATTACACAGATACGACCAGAAAGAGTAAATATACCTCTCACTTACAATGAACACATATCCATCCATCAGCTGTAGTTAGACAATGACAGCTGAGAAAGTAAAGAAAGCCACTCCATCCGTGCTGGTCCAGACTCTCTGTAGGAAGCAAAGTGTAGAAAAAGGGTCTGACTTTTACCAGGATAGTTTACTACAAGCAAAATGTTGAAAGTGCTAAATGAGCTAGCAAATTTTTTTCTTTTTTTCTTTTGACAAAAATCAATGTTTTAAAATGTGTTACAGATTTGAAAAAAATATATATATTTAAGTGTAGTTTTTGACATTTCTCAACCTGGAATTAAAGTAGAATGTTAATGATGATGTAGATCAAGTATGCAAACCCCCTTCAACCCAAGATATTTCTCCTATTTCCTTATAATCCAAGGATACCATTTTAATTACAATAACAACTATTCTCTATGGCTTCAATCACAACATTGCCATAAAACTTTATTGACTGTCATTAAAAGCTTTTTCCTTTTTTTTTATTCTGATGCCTTATTTGGGTAATTATGGAGGGGTCCAAAAGGCCTCGTTAAACTATAAAATATTCTTGTGTGGGTGTGATGGGGTCTTCTCACGTAGCTTAGCAGTTTCAAAATCTGTGCTTCAGGATTTGGGAGAGCTGTGCTGTGTCCACATTCAGCTGAAGCACTGGCCTAAATCTCCATATTCTCTACAGTGGGGATTTAAGGTCCATCTGTGACCACACAATGCTGTAAGTGTCTCATGATCCATAGCTGTTTGGACTCTAGGTTTCATTGATGTTTTTGTTTTTTTTTTTTGTTTTTTTTTGTTTTGATCATTTATTTTTTGTTTATTTGTTCACTTACTGACATTTTATTATTTGTATGAATTAATTTGTTCTAATAGTTTGTTGTGTCATTTTGTTTAGATAAGTGTTCCTTTTTGTTTACTGTTTATATTTGTTTCAGATTCTCCCTTTCCATAGTTGCTGTTTCTTCTCCTTTTTTTCCTTCCTTCCTTCTGCCTGCCAGCCAACCTACTTTTCAGCACAGCTGCTCTCAATCAGCTCATTCTCCTGTGTCTGTACTTTAACTCAGCTGCTTTCCATTCTCATCTGATTAGTTCCTCTGTGAGACTGGGTACATCAGAGGTGTCCAAAGTCGGTCCTCGAGGGCCGGCATCCTGCATGTTTTCAATCAATCAGTCAATCAAATTGTATTTGTATAGCACATTTCAGCAGCAAGGCATTTCAAGGTGCTTTACATAATTAAAAAACAAAATAAAAACAGCACGTGACATTGAATAAACAGTAAAAAAGAGAAAGAGATTTTGAAATAAAAAGAAAAAAACATACTTAGTTCTCTCCCTGGTTTAACGCACCTGGATCAAATGATGCCTTGTTAGAAGGCCTAAGAGGAACACTGACATGCTGAAAAGGTTGTTACTACCACCAGGGAGAGAGAGAGGATGCCGGCCCTCGAGGACCAACTTTGGACACCCCTGGGGTACATAGAGAGGTCAATCGAGGCTGATCTTAACGATGTCCAGGAGTTGTACAGGTCCACGGTGAGGAAAAAGGACATTTAACCATTTAACATCTCTGCAGACCTCACACATGCTGGACACAAACTGTTTAGACTTTTACCTTTAGGTTGGTGCAACAGAGGACTTTTTCCAAAATCCAGTCACCACAGGCAGTTCCTTCCCAAAGTCCTGTCTCTGATGAATACTGGAGTAGTCAGCTTCTCGTCTGTGAAACAAAATAAGCATATTGCAATTAAAATACTAAAAAGTTAATTTATGTCAGGAACTTTATCAGCAAGTGAGACATATTATATAAAATGTATCATACACAGATGAATATTATTAAAAGGCTTTGTTTCTACTAATTATGAGGGTTTTTTTTTTATTTACAGATAAAGTAAACATAACATTTAAAATTAGAATATTACATCAGACCAAGACATGTATATTTTATATCTGTCCACAGTGAACTCATTAAACAGTAGTCAAATTCCTTGTTTGTGTGCACAATTTTGACCTACAAATCTGATTCTCATCATATTCATTGAACACAGGATTAAGAGTTCAACCTCCACACAAGCAATCACATACCTGGTGCATTATGCATCAGACTTCATTTTCCCCCTTGTAATGCAACAATAAACTTGAATAAAGAGGTGCAACCTGATTAAATAAATAACGTGCTCTAATTTTCTTCGGAGTCACATTGTAATATTCTGTGGTGCACTTGTAATTGGTTCTGTGCTGGTGTTCTCTCTGCTATGTTTTCCCTTTTCCGCTCAGAGCCATGTTCACCTACTAGATAATAGACTGAGTGTTGTGCAATTCCTCCAGAATGCTTGCCTGACAAACAAGTGTTGCATACCCTCTGGGCTGAAAGGTGAAAATGAATAAGTAACTAGAAGGAGAACGCGATCAAATTTGAATGTCTGACTTAACCATTTGTCATTAAAGTCCATTACAAGTTCATAAAACACTGCAGAAAGTATTGTGTGACGACCTCTAAATTTATGCAGTCGATGACAAATACTCTAGACTTGCTTGTGTCTTGCAAGACAAGGACTTTAAACCACCTGTGGCAATGAGTGCTGTTAAACTTTGTGCTATTCCTGCCCCATCTCAAAGCACTTCAAATTGCTTTAAGATGGTTGCCGGGCAGCAGATCCATCGGTTGGCACTTTCTCCTGCTAATATTTGTTCCCTGGATAACAAGAATGAATGTGTACAGCTACAAGTGCACCAGCAATATGTGCATTTGCAAATGAGAAACCGCTATGTTTTTGTCTGTCTCCGCAGCAACACGTGAATAAAACTCAACATACAAGCAGTGCCAGCTCATTCTATCATGTTGGGGGAAAACTCATATTATTGAAGTTTCTTCAAATAATTGTTGATGTTTGTTAGTCCAGTGGATCTGAAGAGACCTCTGAATGACGACTCTCCTGTTGTGTTACTGTCTGGTGACAGGGGTGATCAGGACTGTCCATTATGTACTTTATGTTGTGTTGTATTCCTCTATAGACAATCATCTGTATACGCTCCAGACGCAGTCCACTAAAAACGATCGTTTTTCATCAGCTTGTTGAAAAAAAACAAACAAAAAAAAAAACAATTTTTCAGAACTGACATGTAATACATCTGCAACACCTTGCTCCAAACCCTGGAGGACCTACGCTTGCTCAAGAAATACAGTCCATTCTTGTAAACATTATCTCATTGCTGTTCCATCTCCAGTCTAGTTTCTTGTCTATGTGGACATGGAGGCATTTATTCTCCACCACTACTTCCACTTTTTCGTGTCACAAAGCGGCTCACCAGGTCTCAGTACTCAGGCTCTTCTCCCTCTGATTCACACAGCATTGGCAGACTCATCAGTTTATTTTTGGAGTGCAAAATATAAAAAAAGGAATTTACTTACTGCACTGGTAGCACATCTGATTTGACCACTTACCAGATGAGATGTCTCAGTGAATCAATAGATTCTATTGTAACACAGCTTGCACAAGCAAACATGTCTGATGACAACATACTGCAGAGATTTATTTCTCTTTTAATCATTTCGAGTCAAATAGACATGACTGGAAATGACACAGATGATCATTTTAATCTGTGCTATACCTTTAGATTATTTCTCCCAGTCATTTTTGTTTTGTCATTCTGAGGTTATGCCAAAGTCAAGCCACCTGTAATCCAATTTAACAGATAACAGTTGTGATGATGCCAGCAGCACATGTAGTTTCCTTCAAAGTGGATTATGATACGTCAATAAATGAAATGAAAATGTTGAGTTAAAGAAAAAGGTACTCAGCTATTAATTTCAAAAGCATTAATACCCCATCGTATGATCACTTGTGGTGAAGTTACAGAAGTAGTTCCGAGCAAATTCTTTTAAAATGTCAGTCAAAAATAGTGTTAAGCAATAAGTGAAATTACTCAATATTAACTGAAAATACAATAAGACTATGTCATGATGTGTGGTTGTTGGTGGTGGTGAGAGAGACGCCGGGAATCCCAGGTAGTCATGATAAGAGATAATTTAATGATAATCCAGGAGGAACAACAGAAAATACTGGCAGCAAAGGAACAGACACAGACGTGAGACACGACGACGATCCGACAAAGAACACTGACAACAGGTGGGACTAAATACACTGGGAGGGTAATCACAGGAACGACACACAGCTGGGATCAATCAAGACAGACTCAGGGGAAAACAGGACTAGACAGACAGAAACTACACAGATCCTAACAGACTATAATTCTGACTGGCCAACATATAAGTTATCGTTTTTGCATTGTATCCATCAAAGTTATTCTTTTAAATTACGGTTTAAAATGATCTCGAGGATTGCTCAAATCGTGAATACACACATTTTGTCATTGCAAAAGCAAGACCAATCTAACCTAACAAGAATAAAACCATGCATTTCCTCTGTCAGTGAAACTTCTTTACTGCAAATATTCTTTCACCACTGCTTGGTAAAAATAGCATGTTACCAATGATTCTCCTATGTGTCAATGATAAATAACATGATAAAACATGTTTCACAATTCATTCACAATGTTGTACATTATACCCACTTGCTTCTCTTTTGCTCTAATCATTTTCTTAAATGTTCCCTGAAACATAACTAACCAAGTTTTGTAAATCATGTCACTTAATCGCTCCACTAATATCCTCCCTCCTCATTTAAGCTCAACACTGCCTTTACACTGTGAGCTCGCCTGGCCCCTAAACCACTTGTTCGCTTCAGGTCTCTATAGTTCATACAGCTAATGTGACATTTATCTGTAATTAAACCCTCACATATTTTAATAGAAAATGATATTCCTTAAGGTCTTCCTGTCATTTGCATGGGCAGGTCTGATGCTAATTGTATCCTCGAAAAAACATTCTCGATGACACAGGCTGTCATCCCGAATTACCAGGCGCAAAATCTCTATCAGGGGACTGACCTTCCGGAGCACTGCTGTAACCTGGGCGGCATGTGTGACGGGAGTGTTCTTCATACATGTTATTCATTTGAATGCTAATTTTCTAATGCTTGCATTTGATATACAGGTGCATCTCAATAAGTTAGAATCACTAAATGTTTTTTTTTAGTAGCTCAGCTCGAGGTGAAGGGTTATGATTATGAGTCAGCAAATTAAAAGGCAAAAATCAATTTCTATTAACGCAATCCTACACAAGAATAATAAATAAGATTAAATTAAGACTGTCATCCTGCTGAAAAGTACAGTATGTACAGTACATGTTTATGGATGACCTTAATGGGATTATGTAGATAACTTCTAATAAAATTTTTAATATGACAAGAAGTTTTTATATAATTTGAAAATATAATTTTTACTGGCCAGTTACACAAACATGCACACCAAGATATAATGTGATTGTTCCATTTTTTTTAATGTTTCCTGAAAATTAAAACTTCTGCAGCTTATTGCATCACATTTCATATAAATAAAGTTCATGCTGGATTATTAAAACTATTCCTGAACTAGTAACTTTTTTCTTTTTTTTTACAGAGACATCTTTGTATGTATGCCTCCATTTATTTTATTTATATATTTTATATCTCCACCAAAGTGTCATATATCCATCCTGTTTTCAATCTCTATTCGTCCTCATCAGGGGAACTCTTTGCTCAGGAACGAGATTAGATGAGTAGGTTGTTGAGTGTGGCAGATTGGGAGTAAAATGTGAGACAAAGCAATTGCATTTCATATTGAATTGGGATTAAGGGACAACACGGACTCCCCTGCACACCTCTCATCCTTTGGACTTCCTGCAGTGACTGCTGAAAGCCAGAGGACAGCAGAAAGGCCATATCAGTTACACAGATAACTTCACAAGTTACAGAGCCTGTCAGTCTTTTACATATTTTGTACATTTGGTTGTTTCTTCTGGACAAAAACATTTCTTTATCAGTGAAATTAAGATACAGGAAAATAAAGCTACCAGTGTAATAAAAAGCCAAGCAGGTTTTAAAAATGTTATGTCACACGACTGCTTTAAAAATCAGTTTAAGTTTGCCAAAACGACCTCTAAACTTTTAAACTTTTCTAAACCTCCATAGAGACAGAAAACGATGTGAACTTTGTTGCCAACGCAGATTGTAACTTTTTCTTTAATACAGCTTTGCCACAAATTTGATCTTCTCCCCTTTAGAAAACCTCATGCCTCCGGATCCAAAAGTGGAAAACAAAGTAGAGCTTTACAAATAAACTAGAAGTGAACATCTACATGAAAGATCCCAGTTTGTACATATTTCATGATTTTAAAACAATCATTGCCTATTTAAAAAAAAGAAAAAAAAATTTTTTTTTTTTTTTTTTTTTTTTTTTTCATGTGAATTGATTTGCATGGTTTCTCATTGGTCTTGGTCAATATAGAGAACATCATAGTGCTCCCCAACGTGTTCTCTTTGAAAGCATCTGTTAAATCTGTGTAGTTGTAAGGTTTGTTTCACATCATTTAGCCGTATATCTTCTCACTCATCTAGAGAGAGGACAACACAGGCTTTGGAAGACATTGCCTCAAGTGAATTTCCTTGCAGATGTTAATTTTGTCATTGGGCACCAAAGCTAAAGCCATTTCAATGCCACCAAAACACAGTCAGTTCTTCATATCCAGGGTCACCACACATAGAAAACCATGTGCGGTGACATGACCCTCTGAGTAAAACTTCACACTGTTCACTCACTTACCCTTTCTATACAAAATGTTCCCACGGTTTTAGTTTTTCAGGGGGGGAAAGGAGTAGGACGGAATGTCCGACCTCTATTGCACTGCAAGAACTCCAGTTGGGTTTCCTGCAGCACACTGTATTTGTGTTTCCACTTATTGGATCGCGTATGTCACAGCCCGTGAGAAACTGACACAAAATAAAAGAAAATATGAAAACCTTTATCGGATTGTTGTCGCATCAGAATTTACATCGCATGCACATGATTGATCCACAGCAACTTAAGCCAGATAAGTGCTCTGGAGTCAGATGTACTGAGAAAGCCCGTTTTATCATAATTCTGACTTGGATAGGCATCACTAACAAAACAAACAAACAAAAACATAGTTACTAACTATAACTTATTCTACTAATTAGAAATTGTGCCCATTGCATGCCTATGTATGCTTGATTTCCTTTTTGCAGTTATTTTTTCTTGGACTGGTCAGGGACAGCCAAAGGCCTGAGGTGGTCTAGGAGCAATGTAATGCTTTGATAGGTTGAGTCAACTCACTAAACTAGAGAGAATTGGTTCAACTTGGTGTTTAGACACTTTGGCATGCATAGTGGCCTGAGATCAGACCACCAACTGTGAGTAATGAAAATCTGCCCGGCTGCCTAAGCCACAGCTGCTTGGAAACACTTTTCCATCACTCCTGACTCTGATCCTCCCTCTCCTCTCAGAGGTCTTGTTGACCTTATTATAAACATTTTGACCTTTTCACTTGCTGGCCTCTCCGGTTATGGACAAGGGCACATTACAGGTAAGTGATCAGTTGAACAGAATGGCTGACAAGGGCTCAGATGGACAGGACAGTGGGTGGTAGAGTGCAGTGTGTGGGGTTTGGGGCTTAAAAGGCTTTTGAATGTCAGAGATGAGGGCATCAACAAGGAAAAAAAGTTGGAAACACGGATGAGTCAAGGCACCCCTGCATGCTGTTCTGTGTCCAGATGACCCTTCTCACTTCTTCGCAGCAGAAGGGTGGGCCTGCCAGCAACTCGGTCCATCATGCTGACTCCAGCAGCAGAGCAACATCTGTTCATTAGCCTTGACAGATGAAAGAGAGCCCCAAGAAGATGAGGAAAAACAGATGAGTACAAACCCAACATCATATATCCCCCCGTACATTTGTGTGGACCTCACATTGAGGCGGCTGCCTGGGTGTGCTTCCATTCTCATGTACATTTGAGCTGCACTGCAGACGGCAAAGATCTGTAGTGAGAAAGGGAATTGAGTGGTAATGGAGGCGTTTGCCTCATCCGTCACGCTTCTTTCAGCTCTATTGTGCTGTGCTGAAGGTCTTTCTCTCCATTACATTGTTTTTCTTTGTTTTTTTTTCTTTGTCTCAATCTCTGAAATGTCACAGAACTATGAGTGCAATGCATTGACACGGATGAGAACCAATAAATAAAGTAACATACATTAACCTCCCCCACTCCTTCTACAACAAACTCTTCCTTACAACATGCACCCAGGTGTTTGCATTTGACAAAAAAAGAAGCAAAGGCAAGCCCCCACTGAACCAGATGTGCTTCAGTGAATATATTGTAATTATTTCAATTTTGAAACAAAGCATAGCATAAAAAAGGCAATCGACAAATACAAAAAAAAAAAACAGCTGGATTCACCCACAAATGCTACAGCTGATCGTCTTCTTGTAAGCGCATTGGAGATGCTTGTGGAGAAGGCAACACATCAGGATACAGTCATTAAAAGTAGCATCGAGTGGAGGAATTTTATATTTTATCACCCCAGGAAGCAGGTCACGCTGCCCCGGTCTTTGACAAATGCTGCGGCTATGAAGATGGATTAGTCAGCAAGCACAGGACTGAGACGGCAAAGAGAATTAAGTCATCACTGTAACTACGTGAAGTTCAGACACAACACTGAGTCCACTCCTGTCCTCTCCTTATCTCTCCCTTTCCAGCATTGCTGGTGGGTGTACGCCTTGTTTGCCAGACAAGCTATTTCTGCAGAAGACAGGTGTAGCAACATATTTTGTGTTCTGCATGCATGCTTGGCATTTGGTATGGATTGATAAGAATTTATCTCAAAAGGAGCAAAACAATTAAGATTAAAAAAATGCATTTAACATTTGTGCTAATATTTCTTCTTCACGGTGTGCATGATTTTACTGGGATTTCCATTTGTATTTTGAGCTTTGCAAGTATTTTTTGTACAAGTGAATAAAAACGTAACATTTTGTATTCCCGAAAGATGCATTGGATTGGTTAAGAAAGTCAGTGAGAAATGAATAAAAGCTTCTGCCATTCTCTAATATCTAGAAAGTTGTGTTTTAATCAATACAGTTCATGTTTTGTTTGTTTTATTTTACTGTTTTATAAATAAAACATATTTATTTTTGGATAAACACAAGGATTCATCACTGGTTTATTCATGACATTTTGCAATAAGCTAATGACTTACAAATGAAGAAAGAAATATACAAAATCTAAATGAAGTTTCAAATGGACATTCCTGAATTTGACAGTTACTCAGTTTTGGCTCCATCCAAAATACTGACAGAAAGTGTCACAACATCGAATCGGCAATGTCAGATTTTACCAAGCAAGATGAACTGCATCACTTTCATTCCCCCTTCAATGCCTGTTCCTGCAATATGTACATTGGGTGTGCAGGTATTATCTCATGGGGAAAGTGTGTTGCCAAGCACACACATTGCCAAGGACAGCTGAGAGCCAAACTGTTTAGATCAAAGCTACTGAGGATACAAAGCCCCGCAGCACAGACTGACTGACAAAGTTCCTTCGTTGGTGCTAGATCAGCTTGGCATGTTTGTACATTTAATTTTGTCATACTCTGTTGTGACAGTTCTAGCTGTCAGCGATGCTATGAGGAGAGATCAGTGGGTCAAAGGCGCAAAAGCTTGAGTTTGGAGCATGGAATTGCAGATGTGCATTTGATTTAAATGTGAAGAACACATTGTAGTACTTTTCCCTTAAGCTATCAGACATGTAGCACAGAGTGTCATTCTTGAATATATGGGTAACCCCAATAAAGCAATGAAGTTCAGTGAAAGTCCACGCTCTGCAGTGGATGCAGGAGCAGACAAAGCTCTCACAACAGGGGTCCTGAGAAACATTCAAGGATATGAATATTTCTTTCAGTGCATATTAAAAGGACAAGGATATATTATTTGCAGTTTGTTGTGGTCTGCATGATGTTACCTCTAAATACAACCCAGCGCATCCAACAGCTTCCAGAACTCATCTAATTAATTGAATTCTCTTGCATTACGTTGTTTCTTAACATTGTTACAACTCTTTTGTAGAGAGTGATGGTGAACAGACATCCTTATCAAGCACAAAGAACACAACTAAGAGATCAACAATAAACTTTGGGGCGGGGGGAGCCAGAGTATGACTGTAAAATAAAAAATCCCAAGCATCCCATATCTCACAGAGCACAGCTTCATATTCCAAATAAAAGAAAGTATGGCACAGCTGCAAAGCTAACAAAACATTCTGTGCAGTTAAACTAGCAGGCAAGGAAAGTAGAGCATTAATCAGAGGGTTAGCCAAGAGGACAATGGAAACCATGGAAGAGCCGTGGAGAACCACAACTCAGATGAGGACAAGCAATGTAGACGACAGGGCAAGCATATAGCAGCAAGCATTTTTTAGATGTAGACTCCATCACCCTGAGGCTGTAGTCTCAACAATTCTAAACATGCAGGCACAATGGAATGATCTTAATCAAAGGCTATCATGTTGTTAGAGTGGTCCAGTCCAATCAAGACCTTAATCCAATCAAAAATCTGTTCCATAAATTAACATTAGCTGTTCAGTTTCATTGCACTTCAGTTACTGTACAAAGAAAAAATTGACTAAAACAACTTGATGTGCAAAGTGAGGCAGTGGGGGGCGCTCTTCTGCTAATCCATTAATTGCGCAGCTATTTTTTTAGCTTAACCACTTTTGCTAACATCGTAAATGTTTCGTTCACTTAGCTTCACCTAAATTATTTTTTTACAGGTAAACTCTGAAGAACAAATTTTTGACAGTCGTGAACCCAAACCTCAACTCAGATGTTGAACTTTATTCAACTGAAAGTTTTCAAACCTGCCATGTAGTTAGCTGTCAAAATTCATGCTCATATTGCAAAGAGGTTGAAAACTATGCAGCAATTATGTTACTACTTTTCACATTCTCTCTTATTTTTCTTAAGTAACCTTTTTTTTAAAACAAGAAACATACAGACATTAAAGAACAAGTTTAAAGTTTTAAAAGAAAAATCTCTGTGGAGAACACTGAAGTTTTATGGTTGCAATTACAAAATACGTAATTGTGACTCTTACCGGTTGTTTTTGGTCGGGAGTGCGGCATTTCCTGAGATGTTAATAGTAGAGGAGATGGAGAAGATAAATCTTGTAATAGATTATCTGTCTCATAACATACTGTCAAGATGTGGTGTCACTTTTAACAAGTATGTAAAAAAATGTTATAATAACAATACAAACGAATAAACTGCTAAAACGACCAATATCTAGTAAGAGGTATCACAATGAGAAGAAAAATGGGGGAGGGGGGGATTCACATGTACTGCCACAGAGCTACAGAAACACTATCAGGTTTGCAACTGTTGCCTTCGGGGGGAGACATCACTTCAAACTGAATGCTGCAGTTCGGAGCGATGTTGATTTATGTTGCCCCTCTTGCCCCTTGTGACCCTACCTGTCCTCACCATCAGAATGCATTTGTAAGGTTTGTGTCTAATGCAAAGCGCTGGGCAGCCAAAGAATGTTTTCCACTGACTCGAGTGCGTACAATTTGCAAGTTTGAGATAACACATTTCATGACACTGGTTAAAATAAACTACTGTTTTTTTTTTTTTTTCTGTCTCTAATTATTCTGTATAAGACCAAAAAGTAAAAAGTTACTTTTCAACATAATATATCACACGTTTCAAACTCAAGGACCCCAGGCCAAATTTTATTCATGTGACCCTTAAGACTCTAGTGGGCAACATAAATAGAACTTTACGACTACAGTTGTGTTTAAATATTATTTTATCAGTCAAATCAAATCAGTTTTTATTTGTTTAATACCAAATTACATCAATGTGAAAATATGTGCAATATTAATTAATGCATTTTAAGAAATACTCATTGAATACAGAGAAAATGATAATATTTTAACAGTTTAATAGGGACTTTTATTAATACATTCTTCCACAATTGGCTGTCAGTGGACATTCATGATGTTAATGTCGGCCGACAGTTTGACATCCCTGTATTAGATGGCAATCATTGCAGTAATTAAATTAAGACTGGTCCAATACTGAGTTGAATCTCTGGATTTTGTAGTTGATCAGATACCATGATTTTTTTTAAAACTTGTAAGGGTGACAATGCTTCAGCTCTATTCAGAAAAGTAAAGACTGTTTTCTGAGAAGTACTTTTGAAACTACCAACTTAGATTAATACAAATTTTCAACTAAGTTTAAATAAACAGCTGTGGGGCTTCCATTGTGATCAAGGACTGATTGACCTACATTCCCCACGATTCCTTGCATTGGAGACACCACAGACAGGAACTCACTCCGACAACAAAGCCCACAGCCTGACAGATAGGGATTTTGGGTGTTTGGGGTCAGCTGCCGACAGACACATACTTTGTCGACCACTTTTTCCTCTAACCTTTTAGCCGGGAAAGTGGACTTTTGAAAAACCTCCAAAGTGCTACCTGGAAAAATGTAATTTATATTGTATTTATATGCCGTTGGATTAACCAGTTTTCTTATTTCTGGCACGGTCAAAATTAAAACATGCAACAATCTTCTGGAGGAAAACTGCAGAAGCTCTGAAACAGATTCTGCAGCAGTCGACAAAAAGATGCCCCTGAGCTTTTTAAACTAACGGTACCTTAAATTATCAAACAACTGACATCTTGTTGAACTTGAGCTATTATGTGAGATGTATACTCTGAACTTGTACTTGTTTAATTTCCCACTAAGGGAATTCTAACTTATACAATACTAAATACATCTTGTAGATCTGCTCACAGCAGCAGGCAAGCAAACTTCAAGTGCTTTATCACCACCCTCTGAGCTCGGCTATGTGGAGCACAGTTACCGCTTAGCCAGAAATGAAGGACAGAAAAAAAAATACAATTATAATAACTTTTATATGCTGAGAGTGAATAAGGTGCAGCTGAATGTTTTGACTTTGTCTCCTTTTGATTGTTTGTATGACTTATGCCCTCATTTTTATTAGTTTACAATTTCTTTCACACCAGAAATGTCCGATATTGAATGTAGTTTAAACAATTGTAAGAACTCTTTAAATTATGACAAATAAGGGAAGAAAATAATGTTAGACTCCAATGGAATTCACCCATAGCTATTAAAATAAAAAAAATAAAAAAAATTGTTCTGTAATTAGAACAGCAAAGTCAGATCTTGGGGTGTTACAGTATGTTGTGGTAATTAACTTCCATGCTGGGATTTTGTTTCTTGTTCTTCTAAATCTGTTCAGTCCTTTGTGAAGCAACGTGGCGTGTGTATGCCCTCCCAGCAGGTGGTCATGTGTCCTGCTTCTGTTATCTCAGTAGTTATTCATGGCAGCAGGTGCTCTCTCTGACATTTGTGGGGTGGGTCTTCAGCCTTTGTCTTCAAAGCCCTGTGGGTGTGCAGTAACCGTGACTTCAGTGCACCTGATTCCCTGTACAGCATATGCATTGGTCCATTAGTCTTCCACCTTCCCCTTGGTATCAATGCACCAGTGCAGGACACTTATGCAAATGTTTAACGATTAGGATGCAGAGAGGTTTGGGATCTTCCTCTGCATTTCATATGAAAGAAAGTTTCTGGAACAACAATTTAACATCAGAGAGCTAAATTAATGTAATTTATCCTTTGATGTTTATGCTTAACATTCCTCGGAGGCAAAATGGGCATTGGAGGAAGGAGTGACTGTTAAGCTCATCCTACCACCTAGGACAATAAGATATGATGATCTAGAAAACAACAGCTTTATATATATATATATATATAATATATCCTGCTGTGCTTTTTGTCTTAAACTCACCCTTTGTTTTTCTCAATTTCACCAGGGGCCAGTTTGAGTAGAGTGGACTGACAGAAGAAGTTGTTTGAGATGTGCAGTGGTAAGCAGTACATATCAGTCTACCAGGATGTACCTTCCAAATAATAAGCAAGCTTAAGACATAGGATTCAAACAGAGAACTGATCGACTTCTGTCACCTTAGAACAGGTATCCCATCCACTTGTGCATCAAGACCTGCTGTGTGAACATGGAGTAGAACAAGAAACGATCGTACTAACCGAACACCATACTGCTGTTATATTGAACACTTCTCTTTCAATTATCCATTTAATTATACAAACTCAGAAGCATGCATGTCACATCGATTGTGTCTATTAGTTTTCTTTTAACAAAAAACATTCATGCCGACATCCCTACAGACAGTATATACATGCAAGAGTTAAATAAATGTATTCATAACAAACTGTCATAATGCAACCAGAAGAGGAAGAGCCTGAGTTTTATTGCTTTTATTGTTGATGGTCACGCTTAGCTAAATTCAGTTGATAGAGAAATATTACTACAGCTGCACTGACTGCAGTTTTCTGACCGATCACAGATTACCAATCTTTAAAAAAAACCTGACCTGACGATGCTGATTTTGACTGTTACAGATTCATGTTTCATCAGAAATGTTGCTAAATATAGGAATAAAGTCACTTAGTAGGCAACAGTGAGTTGCCTACTAAGACCAGATAAGACCTGGTGTGGCTGGTCTGCCTGTCGAACCTCTCGCGGGCCAGAGCAACAGGGGACAGTGGTTCATTTTCAGAGTTTGGCCGAGGTAGATGAGATCATTGGATACAAAAGGCTGCGCATGCAAATATCAGCGGATATACTGGTTGGCCCATTTATCGGTGCAACCCTAAATTGTCAGGATCCGTGTTTTTGTGTGTTTATTTTTGAGTTTTCTGTGTTCAGCCCTGTTTCCTGTGAGTCTCTGTCCTGTCCTCCCCGTTGATTGTCCCCCAGGTGTGTCTTCTTACCTGATTCCCCTCCATGTGTATTTAAACTCCCCTGTCTCTGTGTTCTTCGTCGGGTCCTTGTCTTTGTTTGTCATACTTGTATCGCTCTCCGGTCGTACTGCTAAGTCCCGGATTGTGTTTGCTTGCATGTTAGTTCCGTTAATCAGTTGCTACCGGTACTTAGCTGTGGGCTAGTCTCTGCCGTGCTGCCTGTATGGACTACTCCAAGCGTCGTCTTCATTAAAAATCATTATCTTCACCATACCTGGGTTCTCAGCGTCTCTCCTCACCACTTCAACCCCCACCTCATGACATAAATATTAGAATATTAAAAATATAATAGCATTGCATGATGCATTATGAAGGTGGTAATATGTTTTGTTAAAAATATATTTCTGAAGGACATTTGTACAATTGAAAAAACTGATGCAACAGCCAATGTTATATTTATATCATACATTATATTTAATACAAGAAAGAATGGTAATAAATGCATATTTCTGAGAAGAATTGCAAATGTTACACTTTTCCATTTCATGATACAGAAACCAAAGCACTTCAGCTGAGATGAACTCTCCTATTTCCAATCTGATTCTGAGTGAGAGAAAACTGTCCAAGAGAATAAAAAAGTTAAGATGTGATTCCTTCTCTTCTTTTTAAAACTCACCCTGGTGTCTGGGTTTGAGGTCATTTTTTTCCCCCACAGCTCTCCTCTCAAAGGGATGTTAGAGAACAGATCTTGCAGAAATGAGACTCGGTGTTGTCATTGTTTGCTTTCATGTAGTAAAACACATGCTGAGGGAAGTCATTTTGACACTGGAGTTACAACTCATATTAGTCAACTTCAGTACTCCAGATACTTTTCAGCCTATATTTTAATGCCTATTTCTTAAGCCGATTTTATTTTCCGTTTATATAAGTAACTTTTTTCCTGCAGTCATGAAAGTAGACATTTGTACTGTGCTGAACTACACCCTGTGTGTAAGTAATGGACTGCATTTATAGCACCCAAGGACATGTCAACCTGCAGTGGTGGAAGCTGGAATGAAACCAACAGTCTCCTAGTCTCCTAACAGTCAGACAACTACTTCTCTCTGAGCCCCAGGGAGATATATATATATATATATATATATATATATATATATATATATATATATATATATATAAAGCTAGAAAATGGTTTCTAGAATGTTTTTGCAAAATATCCATGAACAAAGCCTATCGCTTGGCCATAGCTGAGACTTGAAGGGGGTTACATAATCACCCTTACTGTCATTATTTTGGTACATCTGGTATGTTATTGTGAAGAAAGAACTGTGGAAATAATACAAGGTCTTGATTTCCATATTTATCTACATTTCAGTCCTCTCTCTTCATCGCCAGCTATAGCCTCTCACGATGACATACAAAATCCAAGAGGCTAAAACAACTTTTCTTGTAAGGTTGACTGATGTCTCCTGTTTATTACTTACCCCAGCATGTGTGGCCATCACTAATCACTGATCAATAAAATAACTTAGACCATTGTGATCTGCAAATATATTTATATCATAAACAAATAAACAAAAATAAGCAACTGGGAAGACAAATGCTGGAGTCACAACACTTTGACATTTTGCAATAAAAGTATCAGGATTAATGTTGTATTTTCCTTGATTAAGACGATGACCAAGTGTCTTCTACTTGTCTACCATGCCTATTTTGAACCTATATGAACTTAAATTATGAAAGCTTTTAAAATTCCTGAAATCAGGGCTTCCTAAGTCCAGTCCTCCAGAGCTACTGTCCTGCTTGCACACATGTGGCTCAAATGGCTGAATTCTGTCATGAGTATTTGGTCTTTCAGCTCTGGAGATGCCTGGTAACCAGCCATTCATTTCAGGTATGTTGGAGAAAGAGAAAGAATGCACTTAGAAGTTGCTGGATAGTAGCTCTTTACCTCAGATAATAGTTATTTAATTATAAGATGGAAAAGGAAAGAGAACATATTGTATATTTTATCATTTTCCTGACATACTCAATTCGTCTTTTTACTTTCTACGTCCCATTTGTCTCCCTCGCTGATACAGCATCTTTACATTCTGTTTGTTCACCTTCTTTTCTTCGTACTCAGTTCTTCAATCCATGCCAGCTCCGCTGACATCCTACATTACTCTATCAGCAATAGTCGTTGCTGTTGGACCGATTCCCAGTACCGGACGTCCTCCAAGGGGGAGAGTCTATATGTCACAGCAGATTAATGCCTTGCTCACTGACTGATCAACTCCCACTGGCCTGAAACCCAAGTGTACCATGGCATGACCCAGATAGGGAGGTGATGCTATTCCAAGTCATTGCCACTCAGGTGGTCCACAACGAAAACCACCGATCCATACATTTAATCTTTGTTACACTGTCAATAAAGTGGCAGGATGATTCTGTGTAAGGCTTTGACAGGTCTGTGAGTGGTGGAGTGCCAGGAGTGGAAGGTAATCAAACTAAGTGGCTCTATATGAAGAAAGAAAATGGTATGGTCACCTCTTGTTGGATTTAACTATAAGAGCAATGCAGAAATTATGTCTTAAGTGAATGCATATGAGGAAATTCTTTAAAACAATATATTCAGCTATAAAAGGTCTACCCCAAATTTATGGGCATGGCTGTCTCACAATATGAGCACTCAGAGCCTACATATTCAAAGCTATTGATACTAATGAATTTTAAGAGGGGAAAGAGGAGAGCCAATGAGCGACACAAAGGCCATCTATGGATGTTTCATAAATCATTAACTTATTACCTATATATGACGGTCTCCACTTGTCTTTTCCATTCAGTGTCTGGATGGTGTAGTTTTCTAAGATACAGGAGACACATGTGCATGCTTAAATTTGTTGAGAAATTACAATCTTGACGCAATCTGTCTCTTCGAGGCCTTCATTAACCATAAAGGGAAGTGACACGGAAACATGAAAACTCTCGTATCTAGAAGGTAGTGGTAATAATAAAATAATAGGGGGTCATCTGTAATCGTCTTTTTCCTCAAGATGATGATGTCTTTTCAAACTCAATTACACATTAGAGAGACAATTCCATCCTTTATCTATCACACTTCATCAACTAGGGCTTGGCTGCCTACCCTATCCTCCTCATTAGCAATCACTCCATCACTCACTAATAATAGCCTATCATCACTGTCTCAATGACCAAAGTTGCAACAGGGGAGAATGAAATATTAACTTACGATATTAACCCAGGGTCGTGCTTTAACATTGTGGGTTTAGTTCAGACTTCACATTCAAATATATCCATAAATCAAACAGGAGTATTTTTGAAAAGACAACCGAGGTCAGAGAAGAATTAATAAAACCAAATATGGAAGTAATAAAGCCACAGAAAAGACAGAGTTCATTTATAACTGAAAACCTCAACAGGTATGATATCAGCACAAAAAAAAAAAAACAACCCTGCTGATAATTTAAAAATGGTTTAACACGTAAGCAGAAAGCAATGAGGGGAAAAAAGGGTGAAATAGGGAAACCTGAGGCAGTCTTTTGGTTGTTGTGGTTCACTATTACCAAATGGATGCTGACTGCCTGCAGTCAGGACCAATACACCATCCATAAGGGTTCATTTAACTCAAATTTACTTTGCTTCTGGTGTGACGAACGGTCGCTAGTCTTAGCAGCCTAAATCAGTTCACTTTCACATAGCTCTTCAGGCTTGCCTGCCAAAGTCAGAGGTGCATGCAATGAGTGTCACATCCCCGCCCCTCGTGTCCCCTCACATTATCTACACAGACGCCATGGCAAATAGCTGGCTTGAGGTTACAGACAAGGGTCCTCTATTTGAATTCATGTCAGCATTTGCTCAATTGAACTGCCACATAAGAAACATCTACTTAGACCTCTTTAATGGCAATTATATCACAAGGAGAGCCTTGTCTTGCACATTGAAACACAAACATAACACAGTCATTTGTGCGAAAGTTTAAAATGGAAGTATTATGTACTTTCCAGGAACATGGGGTCATTTTATAGCACAGTCAAGTACTATGGTATGTTTCCATCGGTTGTTATACAAATGCTATATCGATCAAATATGACATAAAAAAATATTTGACTTTGTTATTTAATGCCTTGAATCCTGACCTATGTCTCTTTAAAATATGTTGCTCTTTCTCAAACTCCGCCTTCAGGACGTCATCACAAAACCACTCCCCCCTTTAACAACGTATTTGCCAGCATTTCACTGAGAAATAGATGGTGTAATGAGCTCAACAGATGCACACTTCACCCAGCTGTTTGCTAATTGCTTCTGCCGAGCCTGAAGGAGCTGAGTGGGAGACTCACAGGGGAGGGGAGCTCTGTGAGGCAGAAGAGCGAAAGCTTGGAAACTGCGGCTCTGAGGCGGAGCTGTGCCTCGAAGGTGGCACTCGGCCCACCCAGGCGTTTTGCACAGCTGAACAGTTGCCAAGGGAAACTTCATGCAACAAGTTTGTGAACTTCTGTCTTGTGAGCCTTTGTCATGGAGAGAATAGCACTTCATATTGAGCTGAGTGTCGGCGTAAACATCACTGGGGAGTTGACCACAGCTGCTACATGTTCACGTCCCGCCTACAATAGCGAGGAACAGACCGTATAATGGAAAAGCTCACTCCCTGGGGTAGAACCGAACCGCACATTAACTGGTTAGTGCTCGACTTGCCAGTGGAAGAGAGCCAACATTGTTTCAAAGCTAAGCTCTCCACTGGCACAGTATGCATGCCCGCTTCTACTCACTCATTCTCTTCTTCAGCTGCTCCTGCCTCTCCACCGGATCTGAGCTAGTAAACACAGACACTATCAGGTTAAACTTAACAGGTCCCCTGATTATGTGCAAGAGGTAGACCTGTCTCAATAAGCAATAAATCAAAAACAAAAAAGTTTACTTCAGTACATTGATTGACTCCTCTGGTCGTTTCCTTGGGGTAATGTGCTTGGGGAGGAACAAATGACAGCTGAAAGCATCAGTTTTCCATCACTCAGGATGAAACCAACACATGGAATGGCAATAGCAAATTTAGTGACAAGATTTGAACATTGTTCGACTTTATTAGCCTGCGTTTGTGCGTCTACATGCAAAAATTTTACCGGCCACTTGGCTGGAACAGAGCAAGCGACTCTCACCTCATCGTGCAGGTTCCGTAGGAAATTAATGGAAAGTAAGTGATGTTCCCTCCCTTGTGTTGAGCCCATAAGGAAAAGTGAACTCTTGCATCAGTTACCAGCCATGCTCATGGTCTCATGCAAAAGTGTGTGGCATGAAAGCCCCATGTAGAGGAGCAAGCCAGGGAAACGCTGGTTTAAAAGTCGGACATGACAGCTGCTGTCTGGGAGCACCGTGGAGATGTCATTTATCATGTGTGAACCAGTGTGTTGCATTTGTTGTAAAATAATGGCAACCAAACACGTCCAATACAAGGCCAGAAGCCCAGACCCCATAAAGAGAAGTCCTGTTTTTGGGTTATAAATTAAGAGTGAGTTGAGATTAGGTTAAGAGGCGTGTACTGGTTTAGGTTTAGGGCAAAAGTCTGGGTTACGCTATAGAAATGAATGAAAAGTGAATGGAACTCAATGCAAAGTCCTTGTGAAGACAGAAAAGCGTACTGTGTGTATGTGCGTGCAGTTATTTTAGTTTTTGCTTCTAACTGGCAACAATTTGTTTTCTAACTATCCTTTCCTCTGCATCTACTAGGAGCTTCTGGCAGGTGTGTGGTTTCACCCTTGACAGTGACGTCCTCTTTGTGTGTGATGCATACAGTTTTTAATTTGGGTTATTTTCCAGTGAGTGAACATCGGTGTGCTACATGAGTGACCTGGCGGTGGCTCCTCTTTAGTTTGCTTCCCTCTCTATTTTTTGAAACGGTTATAGTTGT
The DNA here is from genome assembly GCF_001443285.1 of Poecilia latipinna. Taxonomy (NCBI): domain Eukaryota; kingdom Metazoa; phylum Chordata; class Actinopteri; order Cyprinodontiformes; family Poeciliidae; genus Poecilia; species Poecilia latipinna. The sequence goes on from NW_015112893.1 coordinate 56,371, forward strand.
AAAACCAAGTGATTATAACAAAAACTTTTTGTACGGATGAAGCCACGACTCTTGTCTTCTTGAGTGAAACGAACGCGAGTACGGAGAACCGTTTCATTCAAAGTTAAATAAATAAATACTGTGTGGGGGAAGATTATAAGCTCTCGTAGTTTTGGGTGTTACACCGTCGGGAAGACGCAAGTTTGTTGTTTCTCTGCTCACTTTCCAGTCCCACAGAAAACAACTCTGATCACCTTACAGAAAGACCAAACCTTTTCTTTTTATTTTTTTAAGTGTCTGGGCAGATTAATTAGTCTTGAAGTTATTTATTTTTTTCCACCCCGGTTTTAATGGTCCATTAGTTTGATTCTTGATTATTCATTATCTTTGGATTGAATAATTGGTTGTGTAGGTGTAAAACTTATCGACTGAATATTTTAACGGTAAGGTTGAGCTATTTTGTTCATAAATTATCACACTTTATTGGAGTACTGACGTCCATTAGCACTGAATTCATCTCTTTGTAAGAAACTGAAGATGTTTGGCTAATTATTCTGGTGGAGCCTCAACTCCTTTTCACTAAAAGAAACTTCAGCTCTATTAAAATATGAATGAATAATAAATTATTAAGCATAATTATTAATAGTTAAGATAAACATTGATGCATTTCCTGTTGCCTAACAACCCTTTCATTTATGTGACGTTGACATTTGCTTTGCTGTGTTCTCAGGTATTACTCTTTACAGAGTGCAAGTTCTAATCTGCGATTTTCACTCCAGGATGTGGCTGGAGACGACCAAAAGCACTTCACAAACACTTAACTTCCTTTTCAGAAAAGCCATTAACATTGTCTGCCCTTATTTATAGTGATGTAAAAAAAAATATAAATGACTCAATTGTGACATTTCAAATGCTTTTGAAGTGGATTTTTTTTTTCCTAATTTGTTTTCCCTGTCATGTTCCAAAACAACACTACTTGCTCATCTGAACGCAGGTCAAAAGTTTGCACCGTGCTCAATCATTTTTTTTTTTTTTTTTTTATCAAAGCAGCTTAAATTTTATAAATGAGACATCGCACCAACCACAAACTCTATCTTTGACTCACACAAGGTCAAACTGCTCTTCCTTCCTGTAGATTACTCTTCTTGCGCTTTAGCCCACTACCACCCCCCCCTCTTTCTGTGTAGCTGTTCACTTCTTTCCCTCTGCCTCTGCAGTCTTCTCAAGCTGCTCTCTTCATTTGCACCCTGGCTCATTTTCTTCAGCCCGGGTTCATCCCTGGTGACAGCACCTGATTGACATTAATGATGCCACAGAATAGAAAGGTTAATTAAGACCAAATGCTCCCATCCCATTCTTTAATACCATCTGCTCAACAAAACTAATCCATCAGTACTCTAACCTGGGGTAAAACAAAAAGATAAAATGAGTGAAAAAGTATGAGTGGAAAAGTTTTAGTAATTTGGATCTATGGTCTTGGTCTTTTGTAACAAAATTATACTTTCTAAAACATGCCAGGATTCCTGCTTTGTATTTTTATATCAGATTTATTTTATTTTTTGCATATATTTTATAATATCAGGGCTGATATAGGAAGAACATTAAACATACATAATAAAAAAAAGCACTAATATGATATTTTATTCCTCTTTATAGGACACTTTACATTGCCATTCCAAAACTTGCTTGCATCAGTACATTTGTCATAACTGTAAGATAGAAAAATTGGAAAACTAATAACAGTAACAAGTACTTCAAAATGCTCTACGTCAGCAGTTCTCAATGTCCAGTCCCCAGTACAGATTGAGCGACAAGTCAATCTGGATCCAGTCTACAACTTTACTGATAGGGTATGATTAGCTGAGGCTCAATCCACAGCCATATGGGAGGAGAGTTGCTACATCGCTCAATAATTACAAATGTTCAAATTAAAGTAACTGGTTAATAAGTCAGGATAAATACTCTCTGTAAGTTGTTTTTTCCCCCACATACAATTAACTGAAACAGCAAAACAAACATGTTAGGAGTCAAAATATATCATAGTCACCTTTTGCACACATATCCCTTTGCAAAGACTCTCAAGAGAGAAAGATGCACGTTTGCTGAAGACTTTAGCTGCCTTCTCAAACCCAGTGACAATTAAGTGTAGAGAATTTTTTAAAGAATACTGAGTGCTGTGAGTTAGGTAAAGGTTTGCATGTTGGTGCAGTTGTTGGCATTGTTGCTTTGCAGCAACAAGGTCCTGGAATCAAATCTGGGCTTGGGGTGTTTCTGCAAAGAGTTTGCATGTTTTCTCCAACCATGTGTGGTTTCCCTCAGCGTAAACCTTTCAACACTCTAGAAATGTGCTTGATGGGTTAATTGGAAACTCTAGATCGGCCTTAGGAATGAATGTGTGTTCACACTCCTGTGTGTTTCTTTGTTGTTCTGGAATGGACAACAAAATTCAACCAACTTGGGATCAACAACTGATACTGATGGTGTAAAGAACCATTTCTTTTTTATTGAAAGTTGTTAAAAAAAATTGTGAAGCATTATATCCTATCATAGACTGTTCTGGCATTTGATCATTTTTAGACTGATTTGTTCAACCTGAACATTAATTTTGAGAACTGATAACCTCTATATTTAAATTTTAATTTACTGTTTGTACTCAAATCAGTTTTGATGTTTGTTTTTTTCTACCGAATGTGTAGTAAAGCTATTTAAATTTATAATAACATGAGAGAAATCAATAGGCTTGTTGACTCTCTGTTGTGTAGCTGGCAGGTTAGGCAGTCCAAACAAGGAAGCTGAGCATCAACTTTGTTGCAGTAAAATACATAAACAAAGTGATTTAAAAAAAAGCATCTAAATGTGGAGACTGGAGGGGGTTTGAAATTTTCTTTATCTTTACTTTCATTTTCTCTCAGTCTTTATCTCCACTGAGATTCTCCACTTTGATCTCTGAACCTGTAAAATTCATACACTGAGGCACACTTGACAGCAAAAGAAGAGAAGACTGTTGTGGAAAGGCAAAGTGAGGGGGTGAGTGGAGGATTAGATATGCAGAACATGGACGTCAAGGGCAGAGGAGGCAGATACAGCTGGAGGCAGCCTATCTGAATATGGGTGGCTTTCGAGCTGCTCCTAAACCAAACAACCATGTTCAAAATGATGAAATGATAGTGTGAACACTTGTTAAAGCATCAGGAACAATTCTAATTCCGAGTACATTACAGCTACAGACGCACTATTACATTGTTTTATTCAGTAGTATGCTAACAGTCTTAAATAAGCAAATAAACACGTAAAGTTTATTTACAAAGTGCCTTCTACAGCCAGAAAGCCACAAAACATTCTACAACCTAAATTACGTTTATTCATCTTCATCAAGAGTCTAATATGGAATCATATCCTACTATGTCACTGTCACCAGGTGAGGACAATACAAAGCAAAATTGGCCAATGTTTTACCTAATGGAGTACAATGATGAGGTCAAGTGTATATTCCTTGGTCCGGATAAACTTAGATGAATTTCAAGTTTTAATAACATTTCCATGTGTATAAATATATATTTTGATTTATTGAACTGTGGCACGTCTGGCTTTCCACACCTGCTGCAGTCCAAACTGCTAAGGTATTTTAGGCTGCTGTTTATGTGACATTTTCAGATTTGAGCTCGTGATCCAGAGCGGAGGGACCATATTTTCTTCTTCCTATATCTCTGAGTTCAATAAACTGACCCAGTGCGGCAACGTCAGAAGTTGTTTCTCTGACCAAAGCATTTGTGTGATCCTGTAAAATTCACACAAATGCTTGTGTGAGGATTTGTGTGAGGAGGGGTAGATGAGTTCAGGCCCATTCCGGAGAGTCCAGTTCCGACATGTCTTTTGTCCAAGTGTAACAACCGCCGTCTCTGTCTTTGCTAGTTTGTCCAACTCTTTAGGACCCCTCAGTTTTTCTGTCATCTCCATGACCCACAGTTAGCTCCATGTGCTAGAGCCACTAAACCCATC
>NW_015112893.1:63571-67546 GCF_001443285.1 Poecilia latipinna
CATCCCATGCTATCAGTCTTCTCTACAACGATGGAATATAATTCTACACTTTTTTTTGCACCAAGATCATTCTCCTTGATTTCGGTACAGCTTTCGATACCATCTCTCACACAGTCCTGCTCTACAGACTCTCGTCCATCGGTATCACACACACACCCCTCGCTTGGTTTCAGTCATATCTCTCTGGTCGCACTCAGTTCATTCAATTTAAATCATTCAAATCCCATCTATCCCCCGTGGTTTCTGGTGTGCTCCAGGCCTCTGTGCTCAGACCCCTTCTTTTTATCATCTACCTTCTCTCCCTTGGCAATATCTTTTGTAAATTTAACATCCACTTCCACTGTTTTGCCGATGACACCCAGATCTTTCTACCCACAGCACCAGATTGGTCCCTCTCATATTAATAATATTATCCGGTCTGCACACTTCCACCTCTGTAATATTAACCGACTTCATCCATTCCTCTCCCTGCGCTCTGCTTCCGTTTTGGTCCACAGTATGTCTCTTCATTTCTCAAATTGATAACTGTAATTCTCTCCTGGTTGGTCTGCCTCATGAACTATCCATAATTTCAACAGGTTCAAAACTCTGCTGCTTTGTATCATTACCAAATGGCCTCATTTGACCACATCGCTCCAATTTTACAACTTCACCGGCTTCCTGTCACAGTCAGAATTCAATTTAAAATCCTGTTGTTTACATTCAAGGCAATCCACAGCCTTGCCCCTCAAGATGACCAGGCTGCCAGTCTCACATTTCTGCCTATGTAGCTATTCTTACAAAAAAAAAAAAGAAAAAAAATCAATGAAAAACTCTTTTTCACTCTTCACTGTAAGTCAGAGATATATGATACATTGTCGATGCCAAAGTAAGATGTGAAACAATTACAGTAAAAAAGCCACATTCTACTATCCTGTCTCATTGCATCCACTTTCATGCAACGCACTAAAGGAGGGTTGATTTCTTCCCCCCCAAAACATTATGTCTTTCAGTAAAGGTTGCATGTGTTTGGCGCATATTGTCATTTCAGCTGGTTGGCTGTTGGCAGTAACTGAGGCATACAGTATAACTAGAAAATCCATTGAGCATGCTGTGCTAGAGAATGCTGCAATGATCACCACTGAGAAGCATCATTGCTTGCCTATTCTGCCATGCTTTCACATTGTTTCTTATCCTTTCTTTCTTATTGCCAGGGGATTAAGTGATGCCTCATACCCCATGCCAAGGCCTTTCTCAAAACAAACCATTCATAAACAGAAAAAGCAATCAGGCAAATGCAGTTAGTACACAAAAAGAAGTGAATGCTTGTGTATTGACTGTGAAAAGACATTTTAAGACTCAGTGTGCTTGTTAGTCCAATTCAGGGCATGAATATTCATTTACCCAAATTTTCTTTCAGTGTGTGTTTTAATTTTTCACATTACATTTGTGTTTTGCATACACAATAGGAAAAGCCCACCTTTCAGAATCTCCATGGCTTTATTTTTCTGTGTCTTGATTTTATCAGCATTTAGTTACAGAACGAAAGTAGGCAAAAGTAATAACATTTTTATTTCTATGTTCTCTGTTGCAACAGTAAATGTTCGTCATTCTGTTGTTGTTTTGACTGTTATTAATTTGAAGTTCCGAACTCAAGCATGAAGATGTACGCACTACCCCAGCTGGGAGACAACGCTGTCTCTGAATGCCAGTTAGTTTAATGAATGAGGATGTTTTGTACACAAATTATTGCTAAACCCATTCATGCTTCCTTGAGAGCAGTCCTCTGATGACTCCACTCCCACGCAAAGTCCTTTAGGCAAAAGATAGATTTCTTATTTTTTTATTTTTTTTAATGTAATCATCGCCTCTGTCCTAACAGAATTTCACTTTGACGCAGTGCATTTATTATCATGTAGTTTTAATAAAAGCCTATTTCATGACACAATGTTGCTGTTGCACATCAGGCATCAAAAGCATTGGCAGTAAAGGGACCATCTAAAATCTGAAAGAAATATTTTAATATTTTGTTCCGCTAAAACAGTAGTAAAAACAAACTTTAACATAGAATTATTCCACGGATTTTGTTTTTTAAGGTGTGAGATTGTGTTGCTGGAATGAAAATTGATTTTCTTTATTGGGTTTTCCTTTTTTTTTTTTTTTTTAATAAGGTGTGCCAATAAAATATGCCTAAATTTAAACTAGGAGACTCTCCAGCCTACCTGCATCATCCAATTGACATGTCTCCACCAGGTCGTCACTCCACCTCAGCCAATTATCATTCAAGACCCTTTTTAGACCCTCAGCATGCACGTCTTGGGCCGGGGTCAGAGCACCAAAGAACTTCCAAGTCAAATAAAACTTTCTAACTGATGCTTTTTCTCTGTGTGAGTCTCTCCAGATTGAATTGTGGAGGTTGCTAAACCTTTTTCTGATGCCAAGCCAGATAATTTACGCAGTTAAAATGCAAGTGGTTCTTTTGGTATTCAAATCTTAACAAAACTGGGGTTCTCAATAACCGCCATCAAGTACATTGTAGCGCTAAAAATATTTCAGACATTTTGGATGAAAATAGATGAACTTCAGCTTTGCAAAAGATGTGCGGTAGCTTTATTGCAGTGAACAAACATGGCTCTATTTCTGTGCAGGTGCAAACCCAGCAGGGGTGCAAATGCTGGCATAATGCCATTTTTATTCATAAAAGTTTTTTTTTTTTTCTCCATCTGTGCTTGCATGGTATTTTTTGATGCTCGTTGAACCCTGCATCTTTTCATGGGTGTTGAGCAAAAGTGCAAAAGCACTTCCATCTGTTCAGACCACCTCATTTCAGAATTGCAAATTTCCTTCTTGTCTTGAAAACCTACATGCGACCACTCTAAAACCAATCTTGAGAGAAATTTTATTTTAATATTATTTTTTTTCTTAATATATATGTATGCATATAATGCATATAAACAATTATTTATATCTTAATCAGCAGAAAAATCAAATATTTCTTAAAATTGATTTTCACTGCTACATTGATGGTTTATTTTTGATGATGATCTCCACGTCTTTGGTATTCAAAGGCCTCTTTGCCATCACCCTCATCTTTCGCTCCCACCAAAGACCATCTATTAGTTTCTAGTACTCACTATTGCGGAATCCCGAAGAATGTTAAAGTCACAGCAATTAGTAGATCGTTAGTAAAGTAAAGATTACATTAAACCTAAAGCTAACTTGAACAGGTCTTTTAACAGGTGTAAAGAGCTTTAATTTCTAATTAACTTTAAATCCTTTTGTACTTTAATGGTGCAGTCACTTTTCATTTGTCAGAACTGCTGCATCCACATGAACCATGCACTCTCTTAGGTTGAGTGACCAGAGGCTTTTAGTCATCCCAACGACCTGATTAAAACTCTGAGATGACAGAGGCTTTTAACTTGCTGCTTTGAGACTGACATGATTTATCAATGCACATTAGACATGCTTCGTCACTCACTGTTTGTAAATCTCTTTTATAAACACTTTTATGCCCTGGCCTTCAAAATAGAGTGAAACTATGGCATATTTTTTGTTTGCTTGTTTTATTGTTTGGACTACTATTTTTTTTTTTTCCCCCTTTCAATTCTTTGCATTTTCTGTGAAGGTTTTTGGACTGTTTGTTGTTGTTTTTGAAGTTGTGTGTAAGTAGTTTGTGATGGTATTAAATGATTTTTTTTTTTTCCATAGTGAGTTAAAGGCTGGCAGCATCATGTGTCATGGAGATGAAAGTTATCTTCTATGCTTATGTGTGACTCTGCATAGAGCTGCTGGGAGGAATGCTAGAATAGAATAGAAAGGGCCTCAAGTCAGTCTCAGCTTTTTTTCTCTGTCTCTTTCTTTCTTCACGAGCTTGTTCAATATTCAAAAGAGACAGACTACCTTTTTAAGATGAACCACATAACTTTACTTTGGAGGATCCGTGCCTGCTTTTTTTTTTTTTTTTTTTTTTTTTTTTCCCCCACAGTGGACCTT
>NW_015112893.1:70758-73697 GCF_001443285.1 Poecilia latipinna
AAAGGAACCAACTTATCTTTTTTTGGGGGGATCGTGGCCTCCTTTTTTTTTTTTTTTTTTTTTTTTCCCCCACAATGGACGCTATTATAAAAGGAAGCTGTCAGTTTATACCTAATTTAAACAAGCATCTGGTGTTTTTTAGCCTTTGCATCTTGTCTTTGCAAACACAAGTTTAAAGGATGGCAGATGGGCAGTTTGTGATCATTTTGATAACAACTTTGAGTGTTATATTGTGAAAACTTCACAATATACATTTTAATTTATATTAAAATTCACAAAACTATTAGTTTTGTGAATTACAAAGCCCTTTTCATCCAGTTAAAGGTATGTCACACTAGAATGCCTGTCATAGAAATGCAGAGATCGGGAATTGCAATTCATTCTATAAAGCATTGTAAACGAAATACTGCCATATCATGGTTATGCTGTCTGGGAGGCTACATTGATGTATGCTTAACATTTACATCACAGAGAGGAGGAGCCTCATTAATGGAAATGTTAATAAAGACAGATGAAACACAGTTGATGCAGGTCACAGACTCAGTCCTGAATATATTAAGATCTGTAAAGTGGTAAAAAAAAAATCTACTTATTGTCATCCTGCCTACCTTTGCACAACATTGATAAATTTATTTTTTAAACAACAGTAAAAGCTTGACCATGTCAGTGCAAAACATGATGTAGCTAGCATAGACATTCCCAGCGCTAATATTAGCATCCACAGTCCACAATTCTAAAGAAGCTGGATGAATGATCAGGGATTCTTAAAACTTGAAAGCTGAATGGCTATAATAAGAGTTAGCAAAAATCAGATGTTTGAATAAGATAAATAACAAATTAAAAACAATAATTATCTTTGTTGTTGAGCTCATGTCTTATTTATTCAATCAATCAATCAATCAATCAATCAAAAACAATCAAATTTTATTTATATAGCACATTTCAGCAGCAAGGCATTTCAAAGTTATTCAACAACTTAGCAGGGTTTTTGAATTGAAAATGTGGCTTATTTTGTTCATATGGTTTTCAAATAAAATGGTATTAATTGCAGACCCTGCAAAAAACTTAAGACTTTAAGATGACTCCACCCACTATTTTGATTTTGTTTGGGTGATTTACATTAGCCTGCATTGCAACTCTGTCGCTTGTTCTTGCTGTGCATGCATGGGTGCTCTCTTATTACTTTGTCTTCCTGCAGAGAAAATGTATAACTGTCCTTTAAAATGGCTGTCTTCAGTCACTTTTGCTGGTCCTGTATGTCCATCTCTGACGTTGCAATGGATTGACATCCTGCCCCCCTGTTTGCCCTGTTGTATATGAGGTTTTCCTTTTATGAAGCCAATGAAGAACCGGATGGGAGGGGAAAGTGTTTTTGAATCAATGTGTTGGTGGGAGGTCAGCCTTAGTGAAAGTACTACTGGACGAAGGGATAGAAACAGGCTAGAATGGCTCAGGAGGGTTTTTGGTAAAATGTTGTGGATGGATTGTTTCTTACTTTCTTCCTGGTAGGTCGCCATCATGAAGGAAACACACAGACATGTGAGATTCAATAAAAAGCAGAATGTAAGGCTACAGTACTTCTCAAATAGAAATACAGAAGCCAAAAAAAGTTCTGCGGGTGATAATTGACAGCACTAGCAGACAGACACAGGGTTTATAAGTGGATCAGTGACGGATGACCAGCAGTGAGCTTCTGTGAACAACAGTAAGCTTTAAATGTGAGAAATCAGCAAGGCTTGGACCAAAAAGTCACCTGAACACTGATAGATGCTCTGGTGGAAGCTGCAAGGAAAATCCACACGTCAGAGACGTTCTGGGAAAATAAAATTAAAAAAATCTGGACAAAAGTCCAGAAATGGAGGCTTAATGCTACATTTATGAAAAACAAACAAACACAAAAAAAAAACAAAAACAAAAAAAAAAAACTGGTGAAGCAAGAGCATCTTACTGGTCCTCTTATATTCCTGATGAGACATCCACCTGCAGGGGATCATGCTGACCCCCTGGAACAGCCCTATCCTTGGAGGAAGCAGCAGCACAGAAAGAGAAGGAAGTAGCAGGAGGAGAAACACACAGAGTGAATAGGCAAGCTCTGCTGGATCATGCCGGTAATGAAGCTCTTGCCCAATGACTGCAGGGATAAGCAAGTGCCTGCTGTGACCCTGAAAAAGATTAAGAGCACATAGAAAATGCACAGACAATTTAGGACATGGTCCAGTGCTTGACAAAATTAAAGTAAGTTAGAAAAAAAAAATAACTTGCCTGACACAAGCATTAACATTAGTAGTTTATAGATTAGATGCTTTTGTAGTTTGAGAATTGCATATTTACTTTGTTTAAATCAAGCCTGGGTCTCATCTTTCCAACAAATCTACACCGTTTGAGACTGGTTTAATTGTAAAAGTTGTCACATGTTTATGATGCTCATTTCATAAGCTGTCTGTCAGTTGTGTGTGGGGACCTCAGGGGAATGTAGCTTTAGATTTCAAGAAAAGAGACATATGGCAACGTTAACATGCAAGCGTTCTTATGCTAATGCAGTTTCCCCTGTCTCTGCAGAAGGTGTTTCTCTTGTCACTGGCAGCATTATACATTAGAAATCAGCTTATGTACTGCAGGTGTGCCTTAATGCTCTGCAGATCTTCTGCGTCTTACACCAGGATTAGAGGTTGTTTTGATTAAGTAAGCTTTAGGTAACTTGAGGGATAACAGTCTGCAGATGCCACTTGCTTACTTCTTGAGATTTAAAGTTGAGTGATGAGAGGAAAACTAAACGTTCCTATTTCATGGTGGGTGTCTTGATTACATATTTTTTGGATTTATTAAAATTTCATGGCTTGTGACCACCTACAATGCAGAACTTTTATTCTATATGCTCTTCGTAAAAAAAAAAAAAAAAACTATTTTTATATTTATTAAAAAATAAATAAAATAATATA
>NW_015112893.1:76884-81187 GCF_001443285.1 Poecilia latipinna
AAAAAGGAGAACAAATATTATATATACGTTCTATAAAAAAAAAAAAAAAAAATATATATATATATATATATATATATATATATATATATATATATATATATATATATATATATCTCAGTGCATGTTTGAAGCAACAACGATCAAGTAGAAGAAGCAGCTTTTTCTTCTTTTTTGAGGAATATGACATCTCCATGCTGCCAGCCCTCTTTCCCCAGTCATTTGCAAGGGTGTTGTACTTCTCATGTTTTCTGTGCAGGGTTGTCTCGCAATACTGTTACTTTTTGTCTCTGCAATATCTGTTCTTGGCTCCCAATAGGTTTTTCAATAGCCTCTGAAGCTTTCCTCCTCGGCTGGGCTGCATGTTCTCCCATCACCTGATCCCACGGCGATCAGTGGTTTCACTAAGATTTACTAAGCAGAGACCTCAGTTTGCTAGTTTCGCTGAAGGAGGCTAGTGTCTCTCGAGGGACATTTTTACAAGACAGGTAAAGCTTCATAAAAGTGCTATAATTTGGAGACCTAAAGGCTCGATTCTTGGTTCAGAGAAAGTGAGATTTTGCAGGTTGAGGTTAGGATCCCCAACCCTGTAAGGTAGCAACTACAACTTTTACAATGCTCTCATAATTTGTCCTTTGAAATGTCATCAGAAAAAAAATTAAATCGTAGGCAATTAGCCCAATGGCAGGTCTGCAAGCTTAACCTTGGCCTTCTCATTTGTCTACAGCTATTTTTTCTGTAATCTTTGTTAGACCATAGATGTTGCCTAAGGATGGCTTATGAATTAAGCCTTAAAAGTAGAGCTGCTGAAGTAAATGTCATTTTTGATTCATTCATTCATTGATTCATTAGAGAATAAACTATTGAAAGAAACTGCTTCTACAATGTTATTCAAAACTTAAAAAAAAACAAAAAAAAAACAAAAAAAAAACAGATGCCTTTGTGCAACATTTCCATACATCAAAATGCTCACTGCTGTAGAGCAAAGATATCTGCATGATATTTTTTATTTGTTTTTAATTTAAATTGGAAACACCTGCCATCCTCTTCCCCAAATCACTCAGGTCAGTTCAATGTGTGGACTACACATCTAGCTTAAGCGCTACGGTAAAAGAGAGCCTCCACTTCAGCACCGCCTTTTTCTTTTCCTTTCAAATCAACGCCGTCATTTGGTCAGTTTTTAGTCTGAAAAATAATATATTGTAATTATGGTTGATCTTACGGGCTACTACTAAATAATGCATTCAGTTATGCTCTTTCAAGCTAGTTTTTGGCCAGGAATTGCCAACCAGCGATTAAAGTCTTAGTCACATGGTGGACCTGATCAGCCTCGTGATAGCATGTTGATTTAGTATTGTCTCTTCAGCACAGGAGCCATAACACTGTGTGCATAATTAGTCTTTTATACATCTAAACTTTGCCTTGCTCACACTTATTATTCTTAAACTGTACTATGATCTGTTAATTACATAACCTTCAGACATAGGGAAGATGCGGCTCAGAGGAGCAAATCATTTTACTACTGAGCTGTACCTTTTAACTTCTACCTAATAGTGTGGTTCAACTACTTTACAGCTGCCACCACACTGCAATGTGACAGGTGTAGCCTAACATTTCCATTTGGATAGTCAAAGCTACACTTCTAATCAGTTTTATGAAAGTGTAAAATACTTTTTTTATTTACTGGGTTGTTTGAGCAGAGGAGTCAAATTGCATTCAATGTCAATTGATATTGGAAGCTGTGCACTTTCAAGGTAGGCTGCATTCTGTGTACTGTCTGGCTGTTTATGGCATTTGTTCACAAATTACAGGTGCTGCTGTTTACTAGAGATCAGATACACTCCCTTGTTCCTGTGTATTGTAGTGATTAGACTGAAACATTTCTTCAATTTTTTAGTCAATATGTGGACTTCGTGAACTCAATATTTTAGCAACTCCCCTCCCCTCCCCCCACAACCAGTTTCTATTACAGCTAAGTATACTTTCATTTGTGTATTCATTTTTAGAACACTCCCATTGAGACCAAACAAACCATCTGCTGTTTAGATAAATTCTGACCTCCAAACCTCTCCAAGTTGGATCAAGGCTCAAGAGCATACAGAGCCATGCAGCCTGCCTAGTTGTTAATCTCCAAGCAGAAGACGAGGTTATCATCACATGCCATTTGAAAGACAGGCCTCCTTGGCAAATCCCAAATGAAAGCACCATTTTACTATGTGGACTCACTCACTATCAACTGCAAGACACAGTTACTGATTAATACATGGGCATGGAGTCTAACCATCTTCATCCAGGTCACATCAAGGTGTCAAGCTCCATGCTATGAAAAAGGTAAAAAGATCTTGACTTGTAATTTTTGCATGAACATTTTTATATTATATCTTTAACTAGTGGTGCAGAAAGACAACAATACAGAATCACATAAACTCTATGCAGTTCTGAAGCAGAGAGATGAGCAAGTAACCAATGCAACAAGTTTGCACAATTGCTCCAGTCACGACTGACCAACTTTCCAGACAGAAAGGGAAAATCCAGGGGAGACCTGTGAGCAAAATGATCCTCAGAAGCTTGTAGAGCAAGCAGAAGAAGTCTGCAGATGAGTGACTGTACTCAGGTGGTTAACACCGGATGGAGAGAAATTTGATGGTAAAACTTTCCCTCATCCTATAAAGAAAAAGTCCAGGTTTGGTTTGCATGAGCTCCACTGTTCGACAGATGCAAAAAGGCAGCATGCAGAGAGAAGGCAAGACTCAAAACATTAATTCTGACTTCTCAATTATAATCAGAAAGGCACAAGTAAAGACCAGTGATGATGAAAAATTAGAGTGATGTTTCCAATATGTTGTCTTGACTTGCTGAATTTATCCTGCATGAAAATTCTGACAATCTTGCACCTGTGCTGGAGTTGGGAGGTGCTTTTATCCTGGGAAACACAGGTGGATGTTTAAGTGATCGCTTAGTCATGGGTAAAGAGTCTAGTGAGATATGGAAAACTATGTATAGAAAAAGTTAAAGCATGAAAAAAAAGTTTTTCCACGTATTTGTTAAAACTGAGTAGACTCTTAAAGTTTTGACTCTTTCCACTGACTCTAAAGTCATGTATAACAAGGACCAAAAGTATAATCTGAATAGTTTTCTTTTTTTTTTTTTTTTTCATTGTAGTGAAGCATCACAAATTGGAAATGTGACATAAAAAGTGCTGTCTATTCTTTGTTTTTAAGGCAACAGAACTTAGTTTACATGGTCATAAATGAACATTTAAGGAAGCATCAATCATATTCTTTGAACGATTGCATCTAAAGATATCCATTTTTTTTTGCAACTTACAAAAGATGCTCTTTACGTTGCCAGCAAAATCCTTAAAATGAAGAAAAGCTACTTATTGTTTACATTTCTGAGTTTTAACAGTGATTAATTACATTTTAATTGTAGTCAATTTAGAGACATTTACCACAATCATAGATAAGGTAAGGTAAAGTAATTTTATTTATATAGCACATTTTCAGCAACAAGGCAATTCAAAGTGCTTTACATAAGTTAAAAGGAAATGCAAACAAAATAAACCAAAGGAAAGAAAAAAAGAGGAAAGAAAACTAATCTAATGTTGTTCTAAAGTATGTACACTAAGTGCTCCTGTTCAGGGTTGCTAAGTATCTAATTCCATTTCTAAATAGTGTAATGTACTAATGTCATAATGTAACTCTTGTCCTAGTGTGCATCAACATGTGCAACTATGCCATTTATAGCAGTCTACCATTTTCTTTTATTTGCGAGCACTAACTGTTTACAGAGAATGACTGACTCATGTGCTGTATTTGGCTTGGTTCTCTGAAGAAAACTGTTGCTTTTGAGTCTCCAGATGCTGCTCCAAAGCAAACACTGATAATATGCCTGGGGGGGGTTTGCTCAAATTCATGAAGCCTATTTGGTTTAATTGTGATAGACAGTCAGACATTTTATGTTAGGACACATAATCTAACCTCATTGAATGTGTTTTTGTATTTAGACTCCAGAGTGGGACAAAACATCTTAGTCCTAAAGCCTTTGCTGGTGATTGACACATTGGAAAGCCCCCAGTGTGTTGGGATCCAGACTGCAGATTCAATTTGGTAAACAAATCCTTGCAGGTAGAATGGCCAGTATTGGATTATGTTGTGTAGTTATGTTATCTGATGTAAGGAAATGGTATGATACACTATTATGATACAAACACATTTTGAAATAGAATAATTTCAAAATTCTAGAGGGAGGAATCACTATGGTTATTGACAAAAGTAATCAGTGAAAGTAGATTTAATATAGGTAA
>NW_015112893.1:84381-86837 GCF_001443285.1 Poecilia latipinna
TAATCATGCCTGTAAAATGGAATACTTTTAAACGTGTTAGCCTAGCGTGGTGACTGTTTCTGCTACATTAGCTTGTGCTGCTTTTAACAATAAAGGAGAACTGGCTCAAAAGATACTTAATAGAATAATTGAATAATTCCCCACCTCTAGTTCTACAAAAGCACAATGACACTGCCTGAGGCTGATAAAATGTGTTTAAACGTTGCTATTATGTTGAAATTAAACAAATATTGACAAAAAATAAATACTTCCAGAAATGTCTTCTTAAAAAAGTCAGGGAAAAAGTAAAAAACAAAATTTTAAAAAAGTAAAAGAATGCTATCTTTCCACCAGGAAAACAAATAATACTAAAGATTATTAGCACCACAGAATACAAAGTGTGAAGTCAAACCACTTTGCTGCAAAGTTTGATGGACCAACACAAAATGGAGCAGAACCGTGAAGTAGCGAAATGAGAAGTGTTACTTTCAATTTCATTTTTACAAATGAAAATCCAAAAAGTGTTACCAGCATTTATTGTTTGCCTCCTTCTTCTTTAACACATCTAAATAAAACCAAATGAAACTTTTAGAAATCACTTTTATAGACCAGGAAAGGTCAAGAATAAGTTGTGGAGAAGCTCAAAGCTATGTTGGGTTATAACGCAAAATAGACATTAAGATATCTCACAAAGCACTTGGAAATTCTAACCAAGAAGAGAAAATAATGGCACAATTGCAAACCAAGTACAGGTTGATGTCTACCTAAACTGATAGGCCAGGCAAGCAAAGCATTAATTAGAGAAGAAGCTGAAATGGTTATTCTGGAGGTGGGAGGCTGTAGAAATCCACAGCTGTGGTGGGAAAATCATTTCACAAAAACAGCTTTCAAATTTGCCTTTCCAAGAAGAAAATAATTGTTATAAGGTTCCCTATATTATAGTTTGCCAGAAGCAAAGAGCAAAAATATTTAAGTATACAATCTAGTCAAATGGCATACAAATTGAATGAAAATGCACACCAGTTTTTAAATGTATTTGTGGCATGTAGTTTGAAAAAGACAATGCATAATTTTTGCTAAATTTCAAAATTATTCAGAGCCTTCAACAGGTGAATCCTCCAGATTGCGTTCTAGACTTTTACTAAACTTTCAAAAAGATTATCTCTGCTTTTATGAAGTCATTATTTTTGGTAACTTGGACATATGCTTGGATTTACAGTGATACTAGAAAACAAAAGTTCTCTTTTCAGCAAGCAGCCAAAGGTTCTGGTTGAAAGCTTACCGGTATTTAAAACTGTAAAATATCCATACACTGTTCATCCACCAAAAAAGAAAGAAAGGGAAAAAAAAAACTACTATCTCAGGAAAGATACACCCAGATAATATCATGTTTCACTCTGCGTATTTTGTCTTAAGCTTGTCTTTTGGCTCATCTTTGGTTTCATCACACCAAATCAAATTATACAATGTAAAAGTATTGCAAGGGAACGCAAAAGTTTTGCAAGGTAACGCAAAAGTATTGCAAGGGAATGTGATGCTTTTGGTAAAACAAAAGAAAAAAAAATCCTCCATGTCCCCTCGGGGGCTCCGTAAGCTGCATAGCAAAGAATATGAAAAACTACATTTAATAGCAATGATACTTTTCTTAGCTCTACCTCCTTCTCCGCTACTTGGTTTATTCCTACGGCCTGAGCGCTCCTCCACCACTTCTCAGTCATGTTGCCCTGTCGGAATGAAAGGGTGAGTTTTGTAATTGTCTAGAGCTCAAAGAAGAGAAAAGAATAAGACCAAAAACGTGACAGAGACAGAGATACAGTGATACTAATGTGATGAAATTACCTTTGATAGCGGAGTGTTGTGCTAACTTGCTCCGGTATGTTAGCAACTAGTAGTGATGGGTCGTCGCAAACGTTTCGGCTCTTAAAGCCGGCTCTTTCAAGTGAACGACAGGAACTGCTCTTCACAGAGAACCGGTTTGTAAGCCCATCCATAATACTGGATGGACTACAGTCATGGCCAAAAGTTTTGAGAATGACACAAATATTATATTTTCACATGATCTGCTGCCCTCTGGTTTTCATGTGTGTATGTCAGATGTTTTCATCACATACATAAACACAATTGCAATCATATTATGAGTAACAAAAGTTTTTTACAGAATAAGTTAATGCAGAAGGTCAATATTTGCAGTGTTGACCCCTCTTCTTCAGGAACTCTGCAATTCTCCCTGGCATGCTCTCAATCAACTTCTGGACCAAATCCTGACTGATAGTAGTCCATTCTTGCACAATCAATGCTTGCATTTTGTCAGAATTCCTTGTCAGAATTTGTCAGGTTTATGGCAAGGTGCTCCATCATGCTGGAAAAGGCATTGTTCATCACCAAACTGCTCTTGGACGGTTGGGAGAAGTTGCTCTCGGAGGACATTCTGGTACCATTCTTTATTCATGGCTGTGTTTTTAGGCAAGACTGTGAGA
>NW_015112893.1:90432-92551 GCF_001443285.1 Poecilia latipinna
GCCGACTCCCTTGGCTGAGAAGCAACCCCACACATGAATGGTTTCAGGATGCTTTACAGTTGGCATGAGACAAGACTGGTGGTAGCGCTCACCTCATCTTCTCCAAACAAGCTGTTTTCCAGATGTCCCAAACAATCGGAAAGGGGATTCATCAGAGAAAATGACTTTACCCCAGTCCTCAGCAGTCCACTCCCTGTACTTTTTGCAGAATATCAGTCTGTCCCTGATGTTTTTCCTGGAGAGAAGTGGCTTCTTTGCTGCCCTCCTTGAGACCAGGCCTTGCTCCAAGAGTCTCCGCCTCACAGTGCGTGCAGATGCACTCACACCTGCCTGCTGCCATTCCTGAGCAAGCTCTGCACTGCTGGTAGCCCGATCCCGCAGCTGAAACACTTTTAAGAGACGGTCCTGGCGCTTGCTGGTCTTTCTTGGGCGCCCTGGAGCCTTTTTGGCAACAATGGAACCTCTCTCCTTGAAGTTCTTGATGATGCGATAGATGGTTGACTGAGGTGCAATCTTTCTAGCTGCGATACTCTTCCCTGTTAGGCCATTTACGTGCAGACTGCACGCGTTTCTTTGGAGATAACCATGGTTCACAGAAGAGAAACAATGGTGCCAAGCACCAGCCTCTTTTTAAAGTGTCCAGTGGTGTCATTCTTACTTAATAAATGACAGATTGATCTCCAGCCCTGTCCTCATCAACACCGACACCTGTGTTAATGGAGCAATCACTGAAACTATGTTAGCTGGTCCTTTTAATGCAGGGCTGCAATGAAGTTGAAATGTGTTTTGGGGGATAAAGTTCATTTTCTAGGCGAATATTGAATTTGCAATTAATTGCTGTTAAGCTGATCACTCTTTATAACAAACTGGAGTATATGCAAATTGCCATTATAAAAACTGAAACAGTAGACTTTGTAAATATTAACATTTGAATCATTCTCAAAACTTTTGGCCATGACTGTACAAACAACGCACAGAGCAGCGCAATGCACAAGAGGTGGAAAGAGAGAGGAGGGAGGGAGCTATCTTCCTACTTTCTCCCACGTTTTGCTGCTCAATTCCCACTATTGATGGAAGCGCTCTGCTCCCGGCAGAACTTTGTTTCGATTAGCATGATTAGCACCCTTGTAGCCAATCACGTGTTAGTATATGGGACCATACCATTATGCGGAAACAGAGAAGGGGAAAGACATGATAGTCGGGTTAGAATAAATAGGCAGTGGCGAAGACGAGTGTGTTGCAAAAACCCATAAATATAATAGGAACATGTAAAAGAAGCAGCATCTGGGTGAAGATTATAAATATTATAGAATTATATATTATTATTATTATTATTATGGGTCTGTTCAGTATATTTGCTTGCAGGATTTTGTTCATTTGTTTTTGCTCATTAAAATTTTGATTAAAATATTACACAATAGTACAAATGTGTGACTTTGTAACCTAGCAAATATATAAAATTAATCAAGTGCAAGGCTTTTCATATGGGGAACTACTTGCTAAGTTATGCTAATATATGAGGCTGCAGATGATGCTAAACTAAGAGCCGCTTGGGAACCGAAAGAGCTGGCTCTTTTTTAGCAACTAGGTTAGCCAGCCAAACACAGAACTAATCAATATATAGACTTACTTCTCAAATAGTGGGGCCCAAATTACTGCCTGCACCCCTGCTCATAAGCATTCATAATACTAGATTAACAGCATTAAAAAGATAATAAAACTGTATAATAACAATTTAATACTACAATAAAAGTAATGTAGCAAGTTATGTAAAACAAAATAAAAAATGAAGCCGCATTTACTGTTCTGGGTTTCTAAAGGAGATGTGATGACATTTCTTACTAATGGCCACTTCCATGAAATACTGTTTTACATATTGCAGTAGGATATGCACAGTTGCAGCTAATGAAAATTAATATTATGGTAAATTAACTCAGGCTAATTTCATTACTGGAGTGCTCTCAAGTGCATCCTGACACTTTGCACTTGGGAAGAATTTCTAGCGAACCAGCAAAAAAAACAAAAAACAGAAAAAAAAAAAAAGGATGATGTTCAAACCTTTTATTGCAAGTGTCTTGGTAAATATGATCATTATGAAACTCAAGTTATCTGGAATTAA
>NW_015112893.1:95938-114065 GCF_001443285.1 Poecilia latipinna
ATATATATATCAACTCATTTATTTATTTTTCTGCTAATATTTAAGCTACAGGTAGTTATTTAAAATTATTTGTTTCCCATTAAAAAAAAAAAGAAAAAAAAAAGGTGTACACTCATACCACTGCGCAGTGACTTAGTCTTCCCTCCCAGTCAAGACAGGGAGTGACTCATAGACCACGTAAACTCAAACCGGTTTCTCCTTCATTCACACTTCTCAAAATACATCAAATCCAAGAACATCTAGTTCGTTAAGAAAGCTTATTTGTATTCTATTCTCCCTCTGTGTCTTCTCACGTGTGATTGAGCTCAAGTGAACAAATAAGAGCGAGCAAGAAGGGAGGAGGCAAGCACGAGAGAGGGAGTGCATGAGGGGAAGGATGAATCTAATGCATTGCAGCAGAGAACTGTGACAGACCAGGCATTTATTTGAGCAGAGACTGCTGGTAGGAGAAAGAACGCAGCAGCAGCAGTACTCACCACTGCTCTATCACTCTCTGCCCCCCACCACTGCTGGAGACAAGTTGGACGCCAAAAAGAGGATCAGGGGATAAAGATTGGAAGCAACACACCTCTCCAATGCCACCACCAATATCATTTCTGGAATACTATCTTGGTTTTTCCAGCTTTGCCTTGTACCCTTCAGTTTTTCTTTAGATACTCAAACAATTTCCTCTGGCTTAATTTGAAGGAATATCCATGTGAGCGGAGAGCATGGCCTGAATGACAATTGGTGCCTATCTCAGCACAGGTCAAGCATTAGTACCGGCAGTGGACTCAGAAAGTCTTCAGCGCATTAAATGAATCTCCTTGACACTTTTCAGGAACATCTTATGGTCTTCACAGCTCTGCACCCAATCTATCGGATACGTGTCCATGGAGTTACCACCAATGAAAAGTTCCTTTCCAAATAGGCCTGCTGCATTTTTTTATGTCACAATCCCTCATTGCCTATTCCCATTATATTAAGTTTGGGAGCAAGAAACGGGACGGGACACGATGAGGTTGCTCTGAACTGTGATTCAAAATTCACTGGTGAGTAAAATCAGTTTCAGATGTTTATACTAAGAGAATGTTGATTTTGTTTTTCTCATGCACATTCAATTTAAGCAATATCTTCAAAACTTTTTAATCATAAAAACAAGCGTTGATACTATATATATATATATATATATATATATATATATATATATATATATAAACAAAACATCCATGACAGGTGCAAGGATATTTTTGAACCTTACTTTTACTAACTTTTTTTTTGTTTCTTGATATTGTAAACTACTGTTGCACTTCATCTCATGCTGCATGCATGTTTGTAAAATCTGTTTGTTTTGGAGATGCCATTTTAAAACCATTGCTGCGTACAGTATTGGAGCTTCATTGCAGAATCAGACTTTACAGTTCATAGAACATAAACTAGAGAAAAACATTAATACAATTTTTTTTTTTTCAGTCAAAATATTTTATGTATTTATTAAGTTAATTTAAATAATGTTGAGGGTTTTTTTTTCTCTCTCTTTCCCAAGCATGTATAAGAATGTAGAGTAAATAGTTATTAATAGAAACTCCCAAACCTGTTGGGCAAAACAACACACTTTGGTGATTTTGCTAAACCAGCCTTGGGTCAAATGGACGTATCCTGGCCTGGATTGTCCCAATACAAAAGAGTTTGGTTATGGGTTTGATGTAGCGTATGAGGTTTGGTTAATTACTAAAGTGGTATTTAATTTTAAGGCTTCAAAGAGTGACTGGAATAGAATAATTAAATTGGGATTACTGAACAAGTGATATTTGGGTTAGAATCAATGATCTCTCTTTATCCACATGATTCTTGCATTTTATAAATTATTATAACATAGGCGAGGTCTAGCCTTGCAATTTCTAAACAACTAAAACCACCTCTAGTCTTAAAAATAGCACATAAAGCCCCAGTACATGCAAATGGTTAATCACAAACTCCACCCATAAACTCCTCAGCTGCAACAGCAATTTCAGGGTTGATAATGTCAAGAATTGTCATCAGATTATGCAGGATTTCAGATTACACAAAAAGAATAGTCAGTCTTAAGAAGAAGTGCATGCTGGGTAATTCAATTTAGCTACAGACAACAGACTAGATAACATTATTAGATACATCATGTGAAAGGGGTTTAGAGAAGTCTGATCAAACAAAAGGTCATATACAAGAGAGAAATATGTATTTGTCATTGTCACACTGCAGCAAAAGTTTAGGCATTATCTTTGGAGCAAATGTCAAAGGTACCTTGTTGTGTAGTTCAAAATGGCAAAAAAAATTAGCCAACAAATTTCTTTTCTCAGCCAACAAATTGGTTCACAGTTTTTGAACCGTTGTTTTGTTAAAACTATCCAATATTTGTTCAAGTACGCCAGACGCTTTTGGCCTGTGTCTGACGGCAGTGTAGCACTGATGATCGGCGTTTTTTTTATTTTTCTCAGTCGTACTCCTATGTTAACCACAGGCATGTGAAGATAAGAGGAAGCATTTTATGCACATTTAGATTGGGTCATTGTCTGTCTATATGCATTCAGAACCCTGGAAATGCTGGACAAGTGTTTTTGTACCCATGAAAGAGAGGGCATATTTTGATGAACCACTATCCGTAGCCTTTTGAGGTGGTGATGAAGTGCTTATAATTGGTGCTGATTGAGAAATGACAAAGAAGTCTTCAGCCAAGCATAATGAAATGATATACATCGTCAAAATCAGGAAAAAACAGTCTTCCTTTGATTTTACACACAAAGATTGTTCATCAAGACCAAATTATTTAACAAAGAATATAATTTATTCATTCGCAATTGTTTAAGAAATTATGTGTCTCGAATCTCTTAGGCAAACAGGATGTCTGCTTTGACTAAATAACTCATTATTGACATTATTGTGGCCGAGTAGAGTCATAAGGGAAAAAAAAATAAGCATAATGTTTGAAATCAATGCCCTTCCAAAAGCATACATTTCACACAATGCCGAAATGAAATGAAATTATATACTGTTGGAACTATATTTTCTTAGAAACAGAAACTGCTGCAAACAAGGCCCCGTATTGGGAATGTAGCATGCCAGTAACAAACAATAGATTGCCAGCCATTCTTTTGAAGTTTAATCCAACGTAAATCCCACACCACAAACATTAGACTCAGTAGCAAGCATATGTGGCATATATTATTGAAGAAGGATGACAATAGAAGAAAAAAAAAAAAAAAAAACAAGAAAAGCAAAAGAATACTGAAAGCCTGTTGGAGGGAACTGCAGCTGGCTTTTACTTGAAACTACTCATGTGTACACCTTTTAACAATGATACCTAAAAACACATACTTAACCTACATTTTCTTAAGCTTTGCTTTATTTTTTACTTACTCAGTGTTTCTTCTTTTCTACCGGGTGGCTGAAATGCACTACATAAACAACGGGGAAAGCTTTTTCTCTTCAGTGCTTTTGTTAGAATTTGCTGCAAGCCATTCTGACAAGCACTTCGTGAGGAGGGTCATTTAACACAATGGGGAAGAAAAAGAATCCCTTTAACTAATAATTTTAACATTCTACTTACAACATTCAGCACAGGTGTAGATGATGATCTAATTACTGAGAACTTAGTTTTGCTACATGTAAGTCCATATACACTGCTCAAAAAAACAAAGGGAACACTCAAATAACACATCCTAGATCTGAATGAATGAAATATTCTCATTGAATTCTTTGTTCTGTACAAAGTTGAATGTGCTGACAACAAAATCCCACAAAAATCATCAAGGGAAATCAAATTTATTAACCAATGGAGGCCTGGATTTGGAGCCACACACAAAATTAAAGTGAAATGTTGTTCAAAGGAAACATGGACTTTGTCATTTCTAGATCTAAATTTCTTTTGTTTTAACTTGGAAAAACTACAATCGCAGATGCTTCAGAACTGGGCCCTTCAACCATCAAATTTTTGTCAAGATTATTATTATTTTTATTTTATTTTTTTTCCACCGGTCCCAAACACAAAGGTGATTTGGCCACTGACACAACTTCTGACTTTGAGTTCCTGAAGTTGCTCCATTAAAGCAAAGTATAAAATGCTTAAAGCGCTACAGGCAGAGGGAGGGAAATATGCTGCTTCAATCTGTTCCTTTGCTCTAGGTTGGGCTCTATCACGTTGGTAAGAAATGGTCCCCTCTGTCAACCTAAGGAACACTCTTCAAGCCGGAGGTACAGCCTATCTGCAGCTTGGTTTACTCTCCAACCTACTTTCTCAGAAGTCTCTCATCTCTGTGTCCTCTGCTCTAATGGCGCTAAACTTTTTGTAGTTTTTGACAGCGACATGTTTTGTTCCTTTTGTTAGTTGAAAGTGTAATTTCAATGGCTCTAATAGGTCACAAAGCATTGGTAAACATCATTTGCTGCACTGCTTCATTATTTGCTCTCAACTGAAGTTACTGCCGGGGCGTTTTCAGCACAGCACCTGCAATTTGTAGCTGGAGGTGAACAGCCATAGATAAAATGAGGATACTGCTGTAGAACCTCAAGTACTAAAGGAAGGTTTGGCCCATGGTATTTGGAGTTAAAATCTAAAAGTAACACAAACAGTAGGTTAAAGCAAAAATTTAATAAATCGAAATGTCCTAAAATTAGCATTTATGGGGCATCATGCGTCGCAAAGGTGAGAGTGTTCATCCTCCTTGTTCCCTGATCTGAACATTTCTTCTCTCAAAGAAAATAGCTTTTCTTCTTTTTGAGGATAGCATTTATTTCAGGGTTTGTTGTTGGAAAAATGCTTTAAGTTCCTGATTGGGACAGTGTGCCACACAAACGTTAACCAAATAGACATTTATGGAACTATATGAAAACCTAATTTCATGTAATAAGGTGTCTCTTAACAAAAAAAAAACAAAAAAACAAAGCACAATTAAAAACCCGTTATTCTGTGCTGATAAGCCGGATATTCCATTAGTCTTAAACACAATGGATCTTTATTGTACGTCAGAAACTTTACTCTAAATGATCCAGATTTCCATGGATGTAGGTGCAGAAAATTCCTGTCTGTTTGAAATAAACATGAATGTACAACTGGATATGCAATGATGCACATTTTATCTTTTTTGTCTGTCAATCGACAAAACCTTTTTGAACACTGTCCAGATTACTAATTTAAAATCTTTAGTGACTGAGGCATGTTTTGAATCTTAATGTTCCAGTAGGACAGGTCCTTTCTGTCCTAATGCACAAAGGTCTCTTTCACAAGCATCTTTTGTACCTGCTGCCATCTGGAGTAGACATTTGAGAGCGTGGGCATGGCTGCATAGGTCAGGCCTTCCTAATTAGTATTTCATCATAATTACAGTGAGACTGTGGACCAACAGCTTCATTTAAACAAGTGCAAAATGTCAGGTAAATAGTTGCCAGCGGAATAGTAACATCAGTCTATAATAGGACGAGACATGACTTATTATGGATAAAAGACAAAAAAAAAAAAAAAGCAATGCAAAGCTTGGGAGCTGTAGCCAATGGAAAAGTGTAAAGTTAAAAATAATTCAGAAGAAATGATCAGTTCTGCAAACTAAGAAATCCATAATGTCCATGCTTTTCTGAAAAACGCATCTACATAATTTGTGTTGAAACTCTTTCCTCTTCTATTGTTCTTCTTATTATTACCAAATATATCTAGTCACACCAGCACCGTTAAGTCCATTTCATTCAAACTCCAGTTTGTTTGCCGAGAAAGTCTGGATAGTTTGGGGAGATGTGAAGGCGCAATCCAACCAAAAAAGCAAATTTCTGTCCATCTAAAATCCCATGCCTCGGTTTGGTTGAAGTGAACTCTTGTGCAGTTCAAATGTATATGTCAGTGCCATTTTTTTATTTGGAAAACAAAATGCCATGTTTACTGAGTAATTAGAAAAATGCATCTTCAAAATACATATTTTCTTTGGCTCAGAGTACTCAGCCTTATTCATTCGTGGTGCTAAGATATACCCTGAAAATCCTTAAAATTCTCTTTGGCTGGTTTATTCTGGACCACTTTCAGAGGTGGCCTGTGATGCTATCTGCATTAGCAACCTGAATCAATCCACCTTGAGACTTAATAATACCCCTGACCAACATGGTGTGACTACCTTCAGCAATATTACTAAATTGTAGTTGTTCATGTCAATATTAAGAGTTTTATTTACACACATCACTTTTTTTTTATTTATTTATTTATGGCAAGTCATTTATGGCAATTTCCACAAATATCTGCAGCTTCAGACAACTGACAGATATGAGATCATGTGATTTCACTCTCAGAAAGAAGGGGCAGACTTGTACTTCAGGGTGGTTCACAAGTTTACACACAGTTTTTATTTTTGTGGGACTCTGTGTAATCGCTGCACGTCTTGGACCACTTCGCGGTTGATCTGCAACATTTCCAGTTTTCTGAAACTTGCAAATAAGTTTTGCCACAGCGTCGTGTGTGATGCTCGTTCCATGTTTTCCGTTAAAGTTTCGTGCAGCCATACGACCACTTCCCAATCCAGCCATCAGTATAATTTAAATTCTTTGCTCTTTTGTCAAACGCATCTTCTTGGGTATCTGAAATATAAAAGAAATAACATTTTACATTTGGAAACTTATGGCCCACCGTGTAGAATGAGTTTTTAAAAACTGTATCGATTTTTTTGTGGTTTCAAAAATTAACAGGCTGGCGGGTCGCCCCCATCACATCTCCGTTGTCCACACATGAAAAAAAAATACCTGTGACATATTGAACTATAATTATTTTTATGATTTTTTTTATTTTTTTTATTTGTGTTAGTCACATCTAGTCACATCTCATCTCTGTTATTTCATTTGAATTTAGGGAAAGTTTTCCATCATATAACTGTGCAGTGCTCACTCACATAAATAACATGTCTATGGCATATTGGACAGTTCTGAGAATGTTTGTCGAAAATATGACAAGTGCATTCAGTCATCTAATTTTAGCGACAAGAGTTAAGTACAGTTCTGGCACAGACAGGCTCAATCTTGACAACAGGATGAAGCCAGTTGAATACGTTGTTAGTGGGAGGAATATATTAGCAGCATATGAAGTTTGGACTGGATTTCCTGATGTCCAATCACATTACGTCTTCCCACCCTCCTTAAAACAGCTGACAGTTTCATAATGGACAAAATGCAAAGTACATTTTATAGAAAGTAACCAGGCAACCATAGCAAGGCAGTGTGTAACTCTTTGGCTATGGTGATACTTTTTGGCTGTGCTTTGAAACTGACCTGCTGTATTAAGAGGGTAACTTGTCTAAAATCATGACAAGAATACCTAAAAATGTCTATTTTACACATCATGTAGCTATTGGTACAGAAAACTTACAGGATACTTCAAATGTGAAGAGAAACTTAATAAATGTAATTTTGTTATATTATTGAAACTGGGCATTTACTGGACAAAAAGACCCATTACATTTTTTTTATTTCACTCTCTGATCAGAAAAATCTAAATAATGGTTTTCTGTGAAGTTCTGTAAAAACAGTCAAAGCAATTTATATTTACTAAATGTCTGACAAATGAGAACTATTTTTTTCCCCATCAAATTAATCAAATTAGTAAATTTACAATGCCTCTAAAGACTTAAGGAAAGCCCAAATGATAATGCGATAAACGTTTTAAGTTTCTAATAGTTCAAGATGTGTGCTTTTTGGAGGCAAATGTATTTTAAGCCAAAGCCTCAAATTCACTGCTTTCCTGTGTGACATTTTTTTTTTTTTTTTTTTTTTGTTCAGAGCTTCATATTAGATTCAGACCAAGTCAAAATCATCATCTCAGTATACAAGAAACAGAGACTATATGCTGGCACTGCTTGATGAGATAACAGATGAACCCGAGCCAAATTGGATGAAGTGGTGTCATGCCATTGCAGTATTTCTAAAACCTCTGGCAGCCTGTCATCTTCTGGTTTTTGGCACATGCTGTGGAGGACCGTAGCCAGCTCCCGAAACAGCAATGTTAAAGAAATGGCAGGATATGTTAGCTGTAATTAATTTATCTAATAGAGAATTTGTTTTTCAGTTGTGAAAAACATAAGACACTGCCGACCAAAACAAATCCTCACACCCATGTGGAAATACTCCATGTTGTTTTCAGAGCAAACGGAGCAAACACAATTTGGGTGAGGGGATTTCTTAGGCAGATAAATATTGCAATTTTAAACATTGTAAAACCTGTTTTAATATCTGTTTTTAGCACTGAAGCAGAATGTGCCTTGCATAAGGGTCAGACAGCAGGCCAACATCCACATGTAAATACTGTAAGATATTGTAATGAGGCTAGAAAGTCATTCATTTCTCAGTAGAGGACCGCTAACAACTTGAAACATATGGGGGGAAAATTGCAAACCAGTGTTGCTGGCAATTCAGCTGTGATTATTAAGGAACACCTGTTTGGCTGGCTGGCAAGGCGACTCGGGGTTCTGCTGAATAGCAGCAGGCTAATGAAGGTCTTCTCAGCTTAATTGTTTGGGCTATAAATAGTGACGGAGAGAGGAATAGAGTGCGGCGCCACACTCCCCCCATACATTCGTTGAATGAGCTATTAGAGGGTTGTTGTTGTTGTGGATAATGAATAGAACAGAGAAGGTATTAATGTAATTGCCAACATTATCAATTACAAAACAGTCATTAACAGTAAACTGTAAGATATTACTCTGACACATGCATAGTTGGATGCGGTGGTTTATAAAATGTGAAGAAGCCTAATAATCTCCCATTAATATTGGCATGTTAAAGTGCTATTAAAATAGCTAAAAATGTGTTGAGTTATGAAGTTGAACTGTAGCTTTTAGTCCAAATGCAAATAAAGGTCTTTCTCATAAGCAATTCAAATCATGGCCAAAGTGGGGGTTTTTTTGTTTTTTTTTTCTCCCCTTTGGTGGCCTCTACTAATCCGATTGCTCATATTGCCACTCCTCTGACAGAACCCCATTTTAGGTCAAATTAAATGCAAAATGCATTGCTAATTGCAACATTATCCAAAAAGGTTTTCCTGATGACTTTCTGACAGAAGACACAATGAGGATGAAGTAGAATCATCACTTTTTTTTTTTTTTTTAAATTGTGTTTGAAGTGTTGCCAGTGCTCTGTCTGCCCTGCTGTTCAGGGGTCACCTTCATTGATGTTGTTCAGATGCATTTTGCTGGCTGTGTTTTCCAGGTTAAGCTCTTTCAGGGGGAGATGCAAGATTTTGATAAACTTTCATATTTTACTGCACTTTACTGTATAAACAAAACTGTATTTTAAAATTTGAGTTAAAGGAAAATTAAATGTGTTGTTCGCACAAACAATAAGATTCATGAGGCTTAAACAAAAATGCAATAAAAGAACAACCCAGCACAGCACATACCAGGCAGTATTCAAAAATTACTTACCCAACACTCTAAATTGTCATATAAATTCATAAGAGCAAGAGGTCGTGCTCTATTTCAATAATCATTACACTGACAAAATATCTGTGAAAATCATAGGTTTCCTGACACTGTAAACAATAAATGATAAACAAAAAAATTGTACTGAACATAAAACAAGAAAGGACACAAGACATACGTAGTTTTTAAGGGCTTTTTCAAACAATGTCAAAACAACAAAATAGAAATAATCCTTGGAGTAGAACAAAAGGGACATTTCTTAGAATTGTACTATTTCTCTTGGAGCTACCAGTGTTTGTTTGGTTTTAAGTTCAGTTTTCCAGACTGTCCAGTTAATTTTAAGCTTGTTTTAATAAGACTATTGAAACAGAATCAGTATGTTTTGTTAGGCATCAATCCCCTTGGCGTTCTTAAAAAGTTATAGTAGACCTCTTCAGAAGTTAATGTCAAATCAGCCAGTATGAAAATTGGAGCAAACACATGTGAAATGTGTTTGCTTTACAACAGCAATGTGATGCCATTTTAAAAAAATAACTAAACTATGAAATATTTAAGAAGTTACCTGTTAAGTATTGGAGTTTTAAGGTAGGACCAAACTGCAGACATGAACTCGTGATAATCATGATTTATTAAATGGAAGCATAGAAGACACACAAATCTCAAGGTAACTGAGAGGCAGGAAAAACGAGGAACGTCACAGAAGGAGCCTGGCAGGGACGGGCGAAAGTTAAATACTGAGAGAGAGGTGGAAGTGACAAAGAAACCAAAATAGCTAATCAGATGAGAATTGAAAGAATCTGAGTGAAAGCACAGAGGACATTCAGTGGACAATGAACAGCTGAGAAGGGAGGAAAGCTGCAGTCTGAGAGAAAGGTGAAAGAGAAACAAAGCAGAGAGGACTTGAGGGAATAAACTCTGAAACTGATATAAATAGTATGTAACACTAATCTAAGAAAAAGAAGACCAAAACACAAACTACAACAATAAATCAACTAACACAATGAATAAACTAAAAGCCACGAAAAAGCAAATAAATAAGAAATGATCTAAACAGGAACATTAGTTCAAACCAAATTTCTAGCACCTAAGAGAGTATCTAAACATTCTTCCTTTAACTCTTTTTTTTTTTTTTACTTAATGCAAGCTTCTGTTCATCTGTTGTATTATACAT
Organism: Poecilia latipinna; assembly: GCF_001443285.1. Lineage (NCBI taxonomy): Eukaryota > Metazoa > Chordata > Actinopteri > Cyprinodontiformes > Poeciliidae > Poecilia > Poecilia latipinna. Next base: position 106,508 of record NW_015112893.1, read on the forward strand.
CAATGCTAGCCTTCCAGGACTGTTTGAAGCTTGCCTTTTGATGTTATATTTTCTTCTCTTTCTTGATTCTGAAACAATTGTATTTTTCATTCCACTGTGATGGGGCACACATGTAAAAACACATACAAAACTAAATTTAACATGTAAAACAAAACAAAACAAAAACAAGATTTGCAGTAGTCTGTGAGGGCTGGTGTTCCTGCAGAATCATAACAGTTGATTGTCAGCTTTTGTTAAAGGCTTTTAATATTCACAGAGACACTCTGATGGGAATGTGATCTATGTTGTTTAGTGGGACAAAATGTATGATGGTGTCTCTGATAACATTGCAGTACAGAGAGATGAAAAGATCTGGACTGAAGATAAGCCTACATCTATTGACATGAGCTAGTAGGATGCCCTTCATCCTGTTTTGTATTTTACTCTCAGTGCATGATGCTATATTTATATCTGTGTATGTGTACCTTGAATGTTGCCATGTACAATAAATGAGCTGCTGGCAGGCAGTGGGAGTAACACTGAGATTTAAAAAATGGCTTCTGCCTTGTCTTCAAGCTCCCCTGTCAAATACAACAGTTTGCAAAAGTATGGCAAAGAAGAGGAAGCTAAATATCACCAGTGTCTGTGTGGGAGAAGGTAAATACATGGCAAATTGCAAAGTGTTCCACTGAGTATTTTCTGTCTCCATAGGAGCAGAGAATGATATTACACAAAATCCCTCGGAAAACTCAAGTTGTGACACAATGTGTGGGGTGGAATAACTATTACATATACATATACTCTAATTTTTAGCTAATGAAAAACGAGCCATAATAACGTTGTTTGCAGCTGTTTTTAGTTGCAGCTGTATAATTACTGTTAAAAATAATTATGCGTAAGTTACCTTTTTTTGGAGAACACTATGCTTTTTTTGGTTCTAATCCTTTAATAATCCTTAAATAGTATTGGCAGCTTTATTTTTAAGATAATTACAATGGCTTTTTTTTTTCTTTGCTGTTTTACTCCAAAAGTGTAAGAAGGTCAAATTAAACTAGTGTAAATGGTCATATCAAATGGTACAGAATCCTGTATTAAGTTAATCAAATAAGACAGGGTGATGTACGTCTTTGCTTGGATTATATTCATAAAGAAAACTATTTGAATGCTTTCTTGAACTAAATGAGTCTTGAACTAAGTAAATCTGAACTATAAGGCCATGTCAAATTTACAGAAATCTTACAGAAAGCATAAATGTAGCAGAAAATATATAGGTAAGGATAAAAAAAAAAGGTTGAATATTTGTATCGGCAAGTATTTAAATGTAGTAACAGCCGTCTTGCTGAGAGTCCAAGAATCTGCCTAAGAAGACTAAAGTCCTAATTTCCTTCTGTTAGCATTTCCCGAATTGTTTGTGCTTCTAAATCCTGATTGAACTCCTCCTTGACATTTGGAGAACCTACGAGTAAATCAACTCAGACATTATAAAGATTGCAGACTGCTTGCTGTTTGTCTTTTTTTAAGCCAGACAACTTAAGAGTGATCTTGACATCCAGCTGTACATGTTGCTACCAGTGTAAAAGACCTCAAGGCAATGTGATGAAAGGTTACTTAAACTTTGGCTGCCACACTCAGTCAGTATCTATGATACAAAATCTATTCCTTTCACCTGGAGCGGTACTCTATGACATAATGTCTTGCACGGCCTGTTTTTTCATGGAAGTCACAAAATTCCATTTTGCCAACTTTGCCTCAAGTCAACAATTAGAATTAAAGTACGAAATAAAGTAAAACAGCAGGTGGTCTTTTAGGGAGACGTACAGCAAACCAACAGGTTCCCCCCGGGGACCAGTCCTTTCAAGCAGCAGCCTCTGGACCGCAGAATGCCTTGCCCCCGTCTCTCTCCGTGTGACCGACTCTGTTGAATCCCTTAGAAAAAACAGGGATTCAGAACACTTTCATATAGACAAGCTTTTACTTAGATGCACCTGTTATTATTTTTGCACTCTGCAAAGCACTTTGTGTTCTGGCAACTTGTTCCTGGTGTTGCCGCGGCGCGTTACATATAGTTATCACATTTTAATGCAGTCTCTTTCTCTCACTGGCCTCTACATTTCATTAGTAATGAGGAATGATGGCGGTTTATAGAGAATCACTCTCAGTTACACTGCTATGTTTTCCTGGTATTGGTGAATTATTGATGCATAAAATATGTCTGACTGGTTAACAACTTTGAAGGAATTTATGGAAAAGTGGTGTCTGAAGTATGTTTACAATTTTCGCACTGCACAACCTATGGTGGGGAAGCGTAAAATATGTTGCTGTTTTGACTTTCATTCATCTATTGACTAATAAAAATCTTAACTATACAGGAAAAAAAAAAAAAAAAAAAAACTTCATAAATATGGCACTGCAGCAATGAATCAGTATCAGTCAGTAGCTTCGTTTGCACAAACATTGCTGGGGCACTCAAGTTGCTTTCTGTGTCTACTGCACATTTAATTATGTAGGTCATCATTTGTGTACGGTAGACTTCACTGTTTGAAAACACCCAGATTACTTTAAACACATATGCCACAGTTCATACTAAATTCTGAATGAAAACAAAGGGATGTCATTCATTTTGTATTTATCTTCGGCAAGTTTAAACTTCTGCTCATTAAGCCTGTTCCTTTTCTAAAACATTTTAAACTGCAAATCTATGGGAGATTATGACAAAAAGTTTGTACTGGCAGTGTGTTTTGCATGCAAACATAAGACTGCAATATATCTTAGCTAGTTGTAACAATTGTTGATGAAATTCAGCTTGAGACACACAACATCAAGCTTTTCTTTCAGCCATTCGTTCAGAGAATTAGTTGTAGAAAAGAAACATTTAAAAGACCTCTGTCATCCCCAACGCACAGAAGGATTGAATTTCTGATGCACGTCCAATTCTTTGCACATTTGCACAAGGACAATCTTTTCTTATATTTTTCCACAGTTGTTCTTCTATGCTCAGTAGAACAGACATTGATTTACAGTGTTTGTATGTAATCTCTTAAAATGTAGAAAGCAGATTTAATGAAATAACAGCAGTCCTAAAACAAGTTTATGAGAAACACACGCCCTACATGTAGTAGCACATTGTTTAAATTTATGATATAGATTAACTAAAGCAACTGTCAAACAGGGCTGGAAATCAGACATGGAAAACAGTGCAATTTAGAACAAATATCTAGCTGTGAATTACAAAAAGCAACAGAATATGCATACTAGTCTGGGGATTAGGGATTGTGAATGAGTATGACTTTGACTCACGTCACACTTAAGTCACAAAAACAGATTTGAGCATTGGACTTGTGCCGATGCAAGACTTGACTTACACTCAATGTCTGGAACTGTGGCTTCATTAGTAGTCTGTATTTCACTTAATCAGTAGTAAAAATAAGGCAATAAGTACAAAAAATAGTAAGGGATTATTGTTGTTTCCTCTGTCTAGTCACCGAGCAAATGTAACAGTAAAATGTTCCCGGATTCAGGATCGGAAGCCATGTTTTAAATTGCTTTATTCCTATCTTTTTCTGTTTTTAACTTTCCGAAGGATCTACTGACATCTCAAAATGCATCACATATTTATTTGTATTTATTTTACTATCATATCAAAGTGACATGATGTTACTACATGCCACTGCATACTGCCAGTGCATGGCATCAAGAACCAGTGAGTGCTTGGTGTCACGGTAACATCAAGCACATTGTGCAAGGGCTTTCTGTACTGTTTCTCAATAATACATGTGCATAAAAGGAAGCAAAGGCAACTTCTAAACTCATGTGTTTTTAATGCCACCATCAAGGAAGTATTTACAGTAATTAAGCCACAACTGCAGCTCTGACAGATGTACATATATTTTCATCTGAAAGAATGTGTTTTGAGTTTTTAAACAGAGACTTTCACGCACAGTTGGCTATTAATGATTCATAACAACCTGTTCACCTTTGTTGTAGCTTCATTATAATCCCCCATTATTGCCCCTCAAGCTGCATATTGAATTAAATGACTCTAGGTCTTTTCAAGCCAAAATCAACTTAACTGGCCAACTTGACATCCGAGTCTCTCATTTTTGCATCATTTTTTTCTTCTATAACAATATTTCCCTATGTGCTGTATTCAGAAAGGTGTACCAAATCCTCAAAAAAAGAGAAAAGAATCACTATTTGCAATCTTGGCACCATTTTTTAAATGAATTATGGGGGAGAGGGGTATGTAAAATCAACTTTATTGAGCTGTATTTTGTGTAATGATATTCCCTCACCAAAAACATACTTGCAGATTTTCAGAACTATGTAAAGCGAAGGCAAAGCAAACAGTAAAATAATGAGATACTTGGCTGACATGTTTGTACAACAATGTTTAACGTTGAAGTTCATATAAATGTTTAATCATCAAATACGGTGAGGCAGCTGCTGACCTAATTAAACTGCATCACAGTTTTGCTGACTGGGTTTCCTGTCTTCTATCAGGAGGACAAACAAGGCCGGCTTTCCTTGTTTGACATTTTATATAAGGAGTCGGCAACAGGAAATAAATAATTGATCATTGATAATTAGGTAAACAAAATTAACGTTTTCCACAACAGACGCAGATTAAAAGCATTCTTATGGTTTCTTCATCTGCCTGAACACCTGTGTATTTTATATTATGTTAAAAAAATTTATTTACTTTTGTGCTTCGTTTGTTTTGCATGTCTCATTAAATTATATAGGCTCATGAATATTTTAATTAGTTCATGGGCATTGTTGAGTAAATTCAGTCTTATATTTCTGGAATGAATTTAGTCTAACTATTTCACTTAAGTACTCTTCAGTCTCTTTAGACATGTTTAATAATACATGATACAACTTTTCTCAGAGTCAAAAGGCACCAGCATCTTGCGCTTCAAAAACTTTAGATGCAAATTTATGCTTATATGTGTTAGAGGGCTTGGAAATTCACAGCACATAACAGCACTAACAGAAACTGAAGCTATTTCATCAGCCGGACTTTCACAACTGCTGTGCATTCTACTTGGAAATCTGTAATTAGTCACAACATGTGAGATTTCTCGGTCGCACTCATCCTCTTTAATTTAGCAACATGTAATATATATAGTGATGTTTTTTTTTTTTCATTGGCCGCTCTTTACCAGTGTTATTCATAAGGCTTCTAAAAAAATTGATTTCTCACACCCCATGTTGCATCTGGCGCAGACTGACAGGAGTGGTGAACCAGGGGGAAATGTTCGGAGAACACGGCAGTAATATCCAGCTGAAAATAAATGTCAGCAATAGGGTGGAACACAACACTCCAACATAGTGTCTCTGTTCCCAGAAGGGAATGTAATAGGGCTGTGACATTTAAGCAAAGCAAATAAAAAAAGTAATAAAGCCCAAGAACACTGAGCAACTGAGACGTACAGGTGTGATCAAACAGGTAATGCAGGTCACACCATCTACCAAGTGATGTCCTTGTAATTACTGCTATCATGCACTAGTTTGTAATTAAAAAAAAAAAATGCTAAGACAATTCCCATCAGAAGTTTACTGACAGCATGAACACTGTTGCTATATAAAGTTTGTACATTATGTAATTGAAATATTCTGTTTTTCAGAATGTGATCATGCAGCAAACAGCTTCAGCAAACTTTGACAATGAGAGAGCAAGTTTACATTTACTTCACACTTAACGAGTTAATTTCCTGACAATATTTGCAAAAATAAATACATTTTATAAACTCTCATCTAGTATAAAATGATCTCTTCTCCCATATAATCTTCTCATATACGAAACAATTCCACACTATGCACAAAGTTTCTGCCAAAAGTCATGTGATAGCTCTGCGCTGCAAATATTACTGGGAGACTTGTAAATATTTTAGGCTTGTATTTATAATTTTGACACTGTATCGATTTGAGTTAATAAACCTAAAAGTCATGTTTTTGGACTATGGGACCCATTCATGAATATACTAACTATGCAGAAAGACAATCAACCCAGAACCTTCCTACTGTAAGACAACAGTGCTTCCAACTGTGCCACCATGCAGTAAATTTCTTAAGATTAGAGGTATTGTTAGTTTGCGACCGAAGAGAAAGACAGACTGGAGCCAGCAGTTGTAGAGTACTCAATACTTTTCTCTTATCTTTAGTTCAGTTCAGTACACAGCATGGCATATCAGGTCACAACAAGAAGAGGGAGAATCTCTCCCTCACCTGAACAACCTGGCTTTTAAAGGATTGGCTCCCACCAGGACTAATTAGAGGGGTGGAGACAATCACATTTTCAGAAAGAAAAACATTTGCACTAAACTATTCCTACAAAAAAAAATGTCTACACAGTTACAATTAACTCAAGCAAAACTAGAAACAAAAACAATCTGGGCCCAAACAAAATCCAAAATACATCTCTGCTCCCTCTCAGAAAATGGGTTTTCCCCAATGAGGCTGATTGGAAACACCAGGTCCTTGTCAGCACTGCTCATGGGCGCGCTTCCATGGCAACATATAACCAGGTGACCTCAAAGAGATGAGAAGATGATTAAAACAAGTAAATAAATCAAACCACCTCCCAAAACAATACATCCACCCAAATAAACCAGAATATACAAAGCACACAAAAAACAGCACCTGTTAGGGAGGGGGTAAATCCCTCAGAGGTATATTGGGTGATTGTTTTGTCCCACCAATAGGTTTTCAGAAAACTGTACATTCACTGAAATGGTAAATATTTAAAACCTAGAAAATGCTTCATTTATTAAAAAAAATATAGGAGAAATAAAGAGAATAAAGGATAATAACAACAAAGCGTGCAGTTACCATTAGTGGCTATACTTTCCCTGTCAGTGTTATTGATGGCAGACTGAACGTCTCCAAGGCTTCACGCATCCATGTGTGACAGAATGAGAGAATCCGGATTGTCAGTGAGAAAATATTTGTGTTTATCAGTCAGCACAGCTAGCTTCAATAAAACGCAGTCTGTTACATACTGTAGCTAAATGGCATGCCGCAATGCCTCCTTCGTTCTGATTGCTTCCCCTTGCACTGTCCCCTGTTGTCCCTTTTGACAGAGAGGCTTGACGGATAGATCACAGAGATGCACAATCATTGCATGGTAGAGACTCGGATGGAGTGCACCCATTATTCTAAAGCAAAGCTGTCTGCCGTAGCAAGGCCTGCGAGCCACATGGTGCCATGATAGATGGGGACCATTAATCAAGGCAGGACGGAGCCCTGAGATTGATGTGCAGAAATTCAAATGCTCAAGCAGCATTTGGAAGATTGAGGCTGTGTGGGTAAGGATGAGAGGCTAACTTTCTTTTGGAGAAAAAAAAAAAAAAATAGGTGTGATTGTGGATCAGCTGTCCAGAGGAGACCAGTGATTTTCACCTAATTGGATGTAATTATGAACGAAATATCTGCAAAACATATTTTGAAATAAGATTAAAATTAAGAGCATTTGTGTCTGTTGTGTCATTCCACAAACCCCCCCCCCCCAAAAAAAAAAAAAAAAAATTTTTTTTTTTTTTTAAAAATTTTGTTTTTTTTCCTATATTTTAAAAAAAAA
>NW_015112893.1:118298-119226 GCF_001443285.1 Poecilia latipinna
TAAAAGAAATAATAAAAAAAATATACCCCACGTAAAAAAAAAAAAAAAAAAAAAAAAAAAAAAAAAAAAAAAAAAAAAAAAAAAAAACATGCTCTGAGTCCTTTAATATTTACAACATAATTACAAGGTTGGTTGTATGTACATAGAAAATATAAGTGAAAAACTTGTATTATTGTTTTTGTAAATTGTTGATCTGAGTGATTATGCGGGGAGCCGTTACTGTTGTGAGTAGCGTGACAAAAAATGAGAACAGAAAGCCGAAGCTTTTCTGGACGGGACTTGTGTTCTTACATAAATGTATTCTTGTTTGACCAATTGTCTCATTAGTTTAAAGACTGTATTGAATTTCCTATCTATGAAGTATTTTAGGTTAACAAGGGACAAGTGAACTCAACATAGGAAAAAAAACGGAACAATGGGATGATGGGAAGAAGAAGGGAGAAGAACGCGGGAGACGACAAGGAGGAAGCTCCTGGAGACCGCTGATAATGTGGGCAGAGGTCGAGTTGGGAGCAAGAACTGGACTGTTTTATGCACATTCTGCACAAGTAAACTTGCACCCGGTGGGTAGGAAACCTGGAGAAGTTTTTTGTAGTGAAGAACTGCGGAGGAGAACTGCGGCTGATCCGAGGAGAACTGCGGCTGATCCGAGGTGGCTAGAGGAACGTGTCAACATGGCGACGCTAGCTTTAGCATGATTGAGGAGGAGTCCTGCAACTCGTGTGGCGGAGTTCTAACATAAATTGGACTCGCAAAGCAACCTTGACGGAGAGGACGTCGGCTGAGCGAGCAGGTCTGAGTCAGTTTTATTGCTTAAACGGGGAGAAGAGGATTGTCGTAGCGACATCGCACCCGAGCTTCATCAGGCCTGCAACGAAAACTTTAACTGGTACCGGACAGTGTGTGTGTGTGTGTGTGTGTGTGTGTG
>NW_015112893.1:122676-139057 GCF_001443285.1 Poecilia latipinna
AGTAAGGATTTACTCAACATAGGTAAACCTGCGTGGTATCTACCAGAACTTAACGAACCCAAATAGCCACCCCACCAGTGAGTTTAAGTTCTTGTCCCAGTTAATAGCGGACAGAGCAGTGGGGTGCTACAAATACATATTTGGTGCAAATATCTTTTTAATTACTTTAGAAAAGTCTCAAAAAACCACTTCTCCAAAGTTAAATTATGTTCAGCATGTAGATGTAAACATTTCAATTCATAAAGTAATCAACATTCTGAAAATTACGTGATCTAAAATTACATGTGACTGAATATTATGTCATTCCATGAGATTACAGGCACAAAATCTTATTTCATAAAAAAAACAAAAAAAACAAAAAAAAAAAACTTATGGACAAAAACCTGGTATAATTTTCTAGAGCGTTATGGCACTTTATTTTTCCATCAGTGTTTTATTCTCTTGCCTGTCTTCCAAGAACAGTATCCCCTGCCATTGGAAACAACAGTCATAAAAACTGTTTATAAGATATGAAAGAGTAATCCTTCCTGGTGATAAAATATTATATATATATATATATATATGATGTACGTTGTCCGCAGAGAGGTTGACCCATTTCAACCTCCTTACCTATCAGAGCCTGGATTAGCAGGCATCTATATTGAGAAGTAGCAGTTCCGACACGTTTATATTTAAAATGAAGAAAGGGGAATATATCCGCCCTTCAAAGACAAAACAGTTTGTAACATAACACAAACTAATAAGCTGTACCAAGGGGTTGGAGTGCTCCATTTACTGTGTGTAGAGGAGCTGGTGAGACAGTTCTTAGTACCTATTCTTATGGCAAAATGAGTCATCTGAATAACACCTACAGCATTTTATCTTACCGCAAATGTAGTAGTAAGAGAATTTGTTTTTTTCTTTTTGTCATTTCCATCTGCTGCACTATTTTTAGTTTGCGATTATATAAGAAATTAGGTGTTGCTGGAGGATTATGTCCTTGTTCCACGAACATATTTGTCAGAATATATTTGCTAAGCAGAATTTAAATTTGCCTTCAGAGAATGAAGAAAAATTGAGTTTATAGAAGCAATAACAGATGAAAATGAAAAAGAAAAAAAATCACTTTAAAGAGTTTGATCCAGTTAGTGATCACCATTATCAAGTTGGGGTATCCCTAGAATTTCTTTGGAAACTTCTCTGACAGAGTACGCCAAAATGAGAAGACTAGGACATGCCAAGAAAATTATGGTGATAAAGAGAGGATAATAAACATCTATATTTTGATAAGGAATCTGACAATAATTATTTTTTTTCTCTAGCATTTGAGGCAGAACACCAAAGATGCAACATAAAAAAAGACAACTAGAGACAATTCTTTATACAATTTTACAATACACCAGTACTTCTCCAAATACAGGGCAGTCAGCTGGTTTTGACAAAATGAAATACATCAAGACCCTGAATTTTTTTTTTTTTTTTTTATCTTTATCATTTTTATATTGTTCCCATGACAAGAAAGACCTTCAGCAACTTATAAGCCTATCCACCGAAGCATTATACTTGGCCATCTATGCCTCAGGGAAAGCTTAAGCTATTAGATGAGAGGGGGAAGAGGAACAGATACAGACGTCAGGGTACGTAGAGGAGGAGGTTATAAAATGATACCACACGGTGCTTCAGATGAATAATTCCAACGGGAAAGAGCAAACGGCGACAAAAAATTTATCTCTCAAATACAGGCCTTAATGAATGTGAAGGTTATACAGCTACAGGTAAAATGTGCCATATTTTATTCTTCTAATTGACGTAACAACTTTAACCTCTTGGAAGCTCAGACGAAATTTAAGACATCCTTTGCTGAATGGCACTAACCTGTGGAGACCAAACTACATTACAAATCTTGAATCATACTTAAGTTAGTTTCTAATTAATATGAATTAAAGGACATACTGGTAAATAAGACAGGGGTGGTAGTAAATTATAGTAGAAACTGTAAAAAAAAAAAAGAAAATCCAGAGCACAATAAAAAAAAACTATCAAATGTCTAAATGAAGACTGTTTTACATACAGACCTCTGTTTTTGGTTTCTTTGTAGAGACTGGCAGATGACCTCCGAAATTTGGGCATTCTCTGGACCCCTATGAGACATCAGGCTCAGTTCTGGGTGCTAAGATCAAATGTGGCCCAAATGCAACATTACTGTTTCTTAGGGCGAATGATTGCATGTTATGTGAGGGCCAGAACTGACCCATGTTAAACAACAAGCGGCAAGTATGAGTTATGACACAATGTGTGTGGACTCTAGCTGAAACCCATGAAAGGAGGTCAGATTTGACCTTTGTGAAATAAAGGTCTTCACATCCCTGATTTCGCTGTTTTAGAGCGAACAGTTTTGCTGTGTGGGAGGAAAGACGATCAAGTTAGATATTGCATCATAGTGAGCACTTTCAGATAGTACAAGGCTTTGAATTCTGGGCTTTTAATGAGCTAAGGATTTTGAAGGGGCTGCACTTTGTATTACCCAGCCACAAGGCCATTTTATAACGTACAACTTCAGTTGTTATGAAAAATTCTGTATATATCATACATGACTTAAAGGAAATTTGACTTTGCAATTTTACGCCTTGAAATTCTTAGGAGTGTTAGAAGTTATTTGTATGATAAGCTTAGGAGGATTGCAGTTCCACCAGGTGTTTGCTAATTGGTGCTGCCACTAGTCTGGTGAAGTTGAGTGGTGAGGGGCATTATGGAAGCCTGTTCTGTGAGACAGAAACTCAACTTGGAGACTGCAGCTGCAAGAAGGAACTTTGTTTGAGCAAGCGTTTAGGCATCACTGAATGAATGCCTCAGGAGATTCAAGAAGTTAATCAAACATGCATGAATGAATCAAGCACCAACAAAAGAATGATTGATTTTTTATTACCTAAAATAAAGAAGTCAATTCAGCTTTAATTCAGTTAATATGTTTAAAGTCACGTTTCCATCTTATTGTCCAATTGAGTGGACTTCTAAAATTTTGCAAAAAAAAGAAATAACAAAAATGTGAAGCTATTGGTTTGGAGCGAATCAGCCAGGCTACACAAAGCGCAATTTCATCAGACGTTGACTCTCCACATGGCCGTAATAAAAAAAGATGTAGAGGTTGCAAACTAAACTAGATCACACATCTCACAAAAACGAAATGTTCTCTCTACATGAACTGCAGGTTTGGTCTTTTAAATTATTCAGTTAAGGCATTGTATGACTACTGCTAAACAAAATGAAATTTATTACAAGCAATTGTAGCTCTACAAATGTTTTTTTTTTATTTTTATTTTTTATTTTTTTGTTTTTATGTCAACTGGCATCATAGTCAAAGGGAAATGTTTACCGATATTTTCATCCATGTGTTCTTGAAATGATTATTGACCTCAGAAATTTTAGTAGGAGGGAAAGTTTGCTATGTAATAACTTATTCAGTAAATGTGTTTCCATCTCCACTTTTATGCTCTGTGAAACATGAAACTACTGAAAAACATTGTGTGTGCAAACTATTCTGACACTGTCTTTTTGCATGAGTACCGTAATATCCTTTTAAATGTTTGACACACTAATCTCACAAATGCACTCCTAGCTGTTGTCTGCTAAGATATCTACAGTGTCATGGAACCAAAGGGTGAACTATGCAGACAGTTCCAGTGAAAAAAAAAAAAAAAAAAAAGGAAAGCAGATATTTTCAAAAATTTAACTGTGCATGTTTAATTCGACTCTGACTCTGACAAAAAAAGTGAATTTATTAGACCTAAACAACTCGTGCAATTGCTGCAAATGAAACCACGTACATTGAGATAAACTATGCTGATTAACTCTGATGGTTGCTCATAAATTAAAAAGAAAGTCAATATAATCATTGAGCTTATACTAATGTGTATGTATGAAGCAAAATAGATTGTTAGTTTCTCTAGATATTGAATGAAACTAGTAGAATTAGGTGAAATAGATTGAAGTTCAACTTAAAAAAATTAGGCTCTCCAATGTGAAACTATTATCTTAATGTTTTAATATATTTATCTCACATGAACTGAGGATGGCAACGTATTTGCTTTTATAAAGTCTGTGCCATTTAAAAGTACACGGATGCTCTTTTAAGAATGACGGCTTCTGTTTGAGAAATTGGACTCCTCCACATCAGGCCTTCCTGTGACCCTGTTGTGCTTTGTCAGCGATACTCAAGTCGCTTGCTGTTTCTCCCCTTTACCATGTTCGGTTTGTGTGTGCTGAAAGTAAACATTGCAGCATTGTAATGACAAATGGCAAGCAAGCAGAGAGGAAGCCTCATAGACTACTACCTCCGCGTTACCTTTCACTATTTCTGTGTGCAAGTGAGAACGAGTGGACTGCCAAGAGGAGAGAGGTACCAAAAATGTCTTCTATTGAATGTTTTCTATCCCTTTATTGCTTCCTGTAATTGGTTCTCTGACAGGCAACTGGTCTTTGTTGTCCTTTTTCCACTGTTGAAGGACATTACACAACAAAATATGGAGGAAACCACATGCGAGCTCCATAAATTTGATTTAAAAGTAATAGTTGTCAGCACCCGCTAATCTAACTACATTTTGTGGTCGGAAAGAAAAATTAGAATACTACTAAATATTTTAGTCAGAAGGGCATCATCTCAACCCAACACACATAAAAGCCACTTTCTATGAGACCTTTTATTGTCATCCTTTGAAAGCATATTCAAAATGTTATGTGTGAATCTCTTGCAAAAGCAGGTCACATTATTACAATGAACTGACATTCCTACAAGAAGTGCAAAGTCATTTCCAGCCAGTTTGTAACCATTGTATTTCGGCTGGATATGAATGTGGTGTGTTGATTAAGCTAAGTCGCAATACTGTGAAGGTTATAAGTTTGGTCCCTTGTGACGACAGCAGTGCTAATGCTACGTGTACTCACTGTGTGATAAATGCAGTGGAACATAAACAGACAATAGTCATATATTAGATGGTGTATTTTAGTTAAAAATAGGGGCGGAAACCCGAGAATGGCAGTGTTTTTGTGTGCAGGTGGTTAAATAGAAGGTCCTTCTAACCACTTGTACATGTTAAATGAGGGTGTTTTAGTACAACCAGCTCATAAGACGAGACGAGACAATATAATGCATGATTTTGGTTTAATTAGAATGACACAAGAGTTTTAGCTCAATGTTGGGGAAAAAAAAGACAAAGAATCAAATTTTCTTTGAGATTCTAAAATTCAAAAAGTTTTAGAATTCATCAGATGTGTTTTAAAATGTCTTTGATCATATGGACTGTCCTACTTAATGTTTTATTCTTATATTATTCTTATTTTTAATGGAGTGGGATGCTTTTTTTCTGCATGCTCATGTCCAAGATTTTAGATGAAGCTCGATTTAATCTCGTTTTTCAGCTGATATTAGATCAATTTCCAATGTCGACATCAGATTGGGACTCTCCTATTACATACAATTCAATTCAATCCATTCATGAGTAGATGCAGTTAATTTGGGGTAAATATTTAAAGAAATGCTCGGCTAAGCTGTATTGCAACTATTGCTAAACAAAATGAAATGTATTACAAGCAGTCGTAGCTCTGCAGATGGTTTTCCATGTCACTGGACATCTTAGTCAAAGTGACATTATTATACAGATACTTTCATCTGTGTGTCCTTGAAATGTCTATTAACTGCATGTCAGTAATTATTTTTTCTAAAATACCACCTGATAAAACGTCGATACGGACAACCCTGCATCCATAACTGAGTCACTGACAAGAAAACTGGGCTGACAACAGCATAACGCAATGCACTCCTTTTAAGATTATGTCAGTTCACCCAGGCTTTGTAATCCAAGTGTTGAGTTTCTTTTATCTTCCACTCAGAGTCTGACAGCGTAGGCTTTCAAGTGATATCAAATTCCTTCTTGGAAATTCCAGATGAAATACCAGCAAACAAAGGCAATGCAATTTTTATATCAACCGGTTGTTTCATCCGTATGCTTACAAAGTTAACATAATGAGCTATTTTGCGCTGTAGTGACATTTCAGATAGATCAAAAGAAAGTGCGAGACTAATTAACTTTGGCTGGGTCAACTGCTTGATGTTTTAGAAAACTCAAAACACATGAAGGTCTAGAAGAGCATCACTAAAGGCACACCTGTACTAGTTATCTAACTGGGGTGATGAGGGACTTATCAACCAATCAGAAGCCAATTCAGGGTAAGATGAGCAACACAACAAGTTTAACAGGAAATGTCAGTGTTTATTTAAATGGTCTAACTGATTATGTCATTTCATGATTAACAAAGGCAACAACAAGGAAAAGAGGAGGAAAAGAAAAACACAATTTCCTAGAGGCAGAAAGCAATGCAAGTGATCGGTGGAGAGTTAAAAGCAGAGTTTTTGCCAGCCACTGTGACGCCAAATAAAGTTTACACTCCGCCACTAGCATTTTAGGAGGCCGATGGCACGCTCCACGGTTGACTGCTTAGGGGTGTGAGTATTATTAAAGTGTGTGCCCTCTGTGTGCTCTGGGGGTTTGGAAACAGGGTTAGGAGCCAGAGCCCGAGAGGCAGTCACTGTCCTCGGCAGGTAATAGTGAAATAGTGCATCAGGTCCTAATAGTTAGAATTCCACAAATTAGTTTTTCATAAACTCACCAAGAAGTCAGCCATCACATACTGGACCTGCCTGCAGTCTACTCCCTACTCTGCCTTGCGTCAGGATGAAGAAGTCGGGTGCTAAGTCAGGCCAGCATGCCACTAAGTGTGACACGTGCACACTCGGGTCACATAAGACTTGCACACCAGTAGAATGCACAAGCTTACATACACAGATTCATTGTCGTAGGGAGCCCTTATCACTTCTTCTTTGTTCCACCGTCCTCCTCTTATAGTTTTTAATAGTCAGTTTTCTGACTATTTTCTGCTCCCTATTTTGACATATTCTTTTTTTTTTTTCTTCTACACAACAACCACAGTTTCCATTTGTCCAAAGTGATCTTGCCTGCCTCCTATCTGTGTTTGAGTCCTCAAAATTCCTAACGAACTCACAGCAGTGTGTTACTTGGAAAATACATTCAAGCTTTATTGTGCAAAAAAAAAAAAAAGTATGAAAATACATATTTACTATTTTACAATACAATTAGATGCCGCTCTAATTCTTCACGGTGAGGTTAAACTAAGAAAATTGTTGATAAGTTACAAATTTCACATTTGCTCTCCCCTGTCAGAAGTGTGCAGCACTCAGAGCACATATGTGAGAGAGAACTGGAAGTATGTTGATTGTTTGACACAGATTCTTCCAGGAGTCAGAG
The DNA here is from genome assembly GCF_001443285.1 of Poecilia latipinna. NCBI lineage: Eukaryota > Metazoa > Chordata > Actinopteri > Cyprinodontiformes > Poeciliidae > Poecilia > Poecilia latipinna. Next base: position 129,975 of record NW_015112893.1, read on the forward strand.
GGAGAAAAAGATAAACTACATTTAGTTGGAGGACAAAGGAACAAAGCATGTGATCACTGGAAAAAGAAAACCTGCTCTGGTGTAAAGGATGAATGAACATAAAACTATTTGGTTTGGTGTATTTGGTTTGGCAGACCTTCCTCAAGGTTTGATTAATAATTGAAACGACCGACATGAAGTAATGTTTCCACAAGCTTTCAGGGACATTTCCATGTATGTTTTTGACAAAATTATTATTTTTTTTTTTCTCACTGGATATTGCTGACATTGAGAAAATCAGGTTTAGATCTTTCTTTTGTAATGCATGTAAAAGGAATATTCTTGTGTAGTAATATTTTTTTTTTCTCACCACAATAAAAGACTCAACAAAGGCCAGTATAAATGTTGAATTATTTTTTGGTTTTGTTGTGTTTTTTTCCAGAACTGAGGAAAGGAGGAGTGTAATATTTTGTGACTAGAGTTATTCCCTTGAGACAGCTAAAAATCCATCTGTGAAGATTCAAAGGTAATACTAGTGTTTCTAACATTTGAGCTATGGCTGAATATAAAAAAAAAGAAAAGCAAATCTCCCATCTTCACTGATATTCTAAGCTGATCTCTCTGATCTGCTGTGACACAAAGGTCACAAAGCATTACGCTGTTGCCTCAAGTAGTGTTTCCCAAAACCAACACAACTCAAAACACACACCTGTACAAGAAATGTGTTTCTAAAATCCACTCCCTTTAGCTTCACATGTTTCACTCTTACTGACTTATTGTCACTTCTGTGCCTTTTTCTTTTCCTTCCTCTGCCTGGTTTGTCAGCTTAACTCCGAGGTGATTACAGTAAAAGTGACCGATAGAGGTGTTTGGTATCAGCAGTGGTGTTGCTTTTCAGTTTTTGTGGTTGCCCTAAGCATATGTCATGACAGGCTCCCTCTACTTATTCTTCCATTTGACTCAATGTTTTCTAGTATTGCATGTGCAGTTTTCCAGTTTTCTTGGTAATATGAACAAGCAGACATTAAACAGAAGTAATAAATACTTTTTGCAGATCACAGTGTTATCTGTGAACGCAAAAGCATTTAAAAAAAAAAAAAAAAAAAAACTTGGATAACGATTTCTAAATAATCATTAAGTCAACCGTTGCCTAAAAAATAGAAAATAAAAATATTGCATGTTATAATGGTTGCCATAGTAATGTTTTTGTTTTAGAAAGACAATACCAAGCAAATGGCAAATCAAAGTACTATAAAATGCCGTTTGTCTTATACATTTATGATGAGACATAGGGTCTAAACCACTGCAGAACCTCAATGCTGACAGACAGCAGCCTCATTATTTTGGAAATATAATACCTGTAAATTGTTTTCTAGGAGGCTTTCCTTAGACAGTGGAAAGTTGGAAGAAGTGTCACCTCAAACAGAAACACTAAAATAACCAAGATTTAAGACCAACATTTGTAACTGTCTGCTGTTTGTCTTACAAAGATTAGCATCTTGAACCCACTATAAAATTCAATAAATATATAATAAAACTGGTTCCAATGACCTTAACATCATATTTGAGCATGTCCTTCCCATGACATGTTGTATTTCTTTGGAGAGTCCACATCTCGTGCCTTGCACATACCCCCAGCTTCAAGAGATTCGCTAGAAGCAGAAAGCGCACAATACCCCAGCATGGCACGGCACATCAGTGAGAGAAGCATGCAAAGCAATGACTCTCTTTTGAATTGACATACGTGGCATTGTTTACCAACCCTGCTCTGTGCATTGTGATAAGCACACGCGGCTAAAAACAGCGGGATTAGAAGGGGCTTTCTTCCACATTGATGCTAGGCTTTTTACCTGTTTTTGTGTTTGCAACTCTGAAAACAAAGCATTGAAACCAGAGGGCAGGTGTTCTGTGTGTGAAATAGTTCACAAAGCATATTAAGCTTATAAGAATACAGCACGATACATACATACATACATACACGATACAGTATGTCCAAGAGCTCTCATGGACAGCTGTTATTTTTAGGATATGATAATCTTTCTCTAGAATTTTTTAACAATACTTTCAAACAGCAATGTTTTGCTACCCCTGACTGTACATCTGTCTGAATGTACATACAGCTGGGCGTTTTCATAATACTTCCTGCAGAGCGATTGACATATGGCATAGTCCAGGCCCGGGGATTAAATCCGGTTTATATTTTTTTATGTGGCCCTCTGTAGATGAGTATTTTGCATGCCATAATCAACCACTAACTAGTTTAAGAAGGTGGAGGGATCACCAAGCGCTCTCAACATGGACGACTGATGTGGGGTAGAACAGCTTCATAGGCTTTCTGGAAAACAATCTTGTTAATGAGAATTAATGTGAAAATGTTTCCAAAGAGTTCTACATATCAAAGTAGCAATTCACTATGTGCGAAAGGTTTGCATTTGTTATTGTGAACCTTGACTAATGTCACATGATGCATTCAGTGACAGAATATGGCTGCAGGATTTTTACGAATTTATCTATTGTGCTGTTGTTTTTTTTCTCCAATTGAATTTTTTGACAAGAGGCTCCAAAACTGGTTGGACCCGAGCTCTACTCGCTCTTCTGGTGTTGGCATGAAGACAAAAAAATATCATGTATCTCACTATGTTTGTCTTTGTGTCATTGTTTTGACATTTTATACAATATGTTGTTGTGCAACATGTTACCTATATATTTAAGTTTTTACTCAGACGTGATTCTAAGTGGCTAGAGTATGCAAGTACTTTTTTGGTGTCACAAAACCACAGAAAAATGCAATTATCTGACACTTGACTTTAATAAACATCTCTGGCTGTCATGTTTGCACTTAAAACAGCCAGTTATTCATCTGAACTCTCCCGTTGCTGCTTGCATTTCTCAGCTACTTTAATGTTTCATTCTTCTTTATCTACTGGTTTTTGCTTAATTTATATTTGTGTCACAATATATATTTTTTTTCTCTCTCTTGCTTCCTAACATTAAGTTTCATCAGCTCAGCTTTTCATTTGCTTTGTAATTACTGTCTCTTTCACTTACTGCCTGGCTGATTTTTTTTTTTTTTTTCTGCAAAGTAGCCCTACCAGAAAGACAACAAAGTTGGACTACAAGGAATGCTTTTAAAAGCTGAACAGCTATGCTTTAATTTCCCAACATAAAGGGAGTTTCAATCAGAACAGTCACAAAACATTTAAACTGTTGTGGGACTTTTTGATAGTTATTATTTATTAAAACTGAACGTTGACTTTAAAAGTAGATTGTAATTAAAATTGTTACGTTACTTAATGTGTTGTAATGCCTCAGGGCCGTTAGGGCGGTTGTTGCCGTCTTGATGTTGACAAACCGCTCATTCCTTAAAAGCAGCAACAGCATTTTCTTGCTTAAAACAATAAAGTGCACTGCACATCAACTGTTTTCTGTTGTGAATACATAAATAAATTTAATTTGTTTTTCAATTTTTTTTTTTTCAAATTTTCAATTAAAGCAAGGCTGAGCCGCTTCACCTGTGTCCTACTCTTAACCCAACTACTGAGTGTAAACTAAAGTCATGTGTGATAGACAGGGTTACTGAAATAGGCAATTGAATGTCTGCATAATACTTCAAATAGGTTTGACTTAATATTTTTCTTTTAAGTGCTGCAGTTTCAGTGAATCTGTAATGCTTTCCAACAAAACAAGGTCTTATGCAACATGCAATTTGAATCAGTGTGTAAATTTAAAATTTATGTGAAATGCAAACATTTGACATCGGACCCAAATATCAAAAATTTTCCTGTTATAGAACATGAATAAATAATTGGGAGGGTTGGGGAGTTAATATTGATTAGAAATTAATTCACTTCTTTTGCTTGTACATGAACTAATTTTGCTTAGAATAATTTGTCCAATCAATTGAATCTAATTATATTCTAACACAATTCAGAGATAGATTCATATACAGTTTGTAGACCAGAGATGTTTTTTGTAGTGTGTCCAGTAGTGGGGGTTTTTCTGAGTATAACACAAAATTACATACAGATGGCAGCTGCAGAATATTGATGATTATAAAGAAAACAGTAACGACTTGTCAAAATATAACAAAGTTTATGGAGATGGCCAGAAATCACATGTAACACAGATGCATGTGAATCACATTATTTGAATCACTGATAGTCCTATCAGTGTGGGAGATTCACTTTTTCTTAAATGGGCACTATAATCAAGTAACCTTTAGTGTCAGTTGTTATAACAATGTAGTATGTATCAAATATGAGTTAAATAAATTTGATGTAATTTAGCACCTTGAAATTGGGCCTCTCTCTGTCTCTCTCTCTCTCTCTCTCTCTCTCTCTTTTAGAAGCTCCTCCTCTTTCTGACATTCCGCCTTCGGCACGTCCTCACAACAATGTTCATCCATTATGCCTTTTGCAGTCGTTCTTAGGTGCATTGAACTGAGAAGTAGTTTGTATGTTAAGCTAATTGCTGCTGCTGCTAGTCTGGAGGAGCTAAGTGGGGAAGTTTGGGGACAGGTGCTCTGTGAGGCAGACGCTTGGCTGGAGACTACAGCTCCAAATAGGGACTTTATGGAAATAGGTGGCGCTTTGTGACAGTGAGCATTTGGGACATCCAAGGATTTCTCAAACGTATAAAGAATCAAAGCAAACTCCACATATGTTTTTGATGAGGGAATTACATTATAACGTAATGTAAAGCTCAAAAAAGGCAAAACACCCCCTTTAAAATGTTTTTAATAATACCTATTAAATAACCAAAAAAAACATAAATATATATGCAGAGCAAAACGTACAATCTTCTACTTTATTTTTCGCCAGTGTTACTCAGTTTTCCAGTTGATGTTTATTCGAGAAAGAGGCAATTTTCCTACATACAATTTCAGTTCAAGAGATTACATTGCATGAGCTTTATTTGGGAATGAAAATGACCAAACCACTCATACTGGACATTCAGTGAATTTTGCTAGCATTCTCCTTGGTAAACATACCTGCCAAAGATTAATTGAGTATGTCAAGGCTATAAGAATTCCTGACATCCAGTAGCAAAAAAGATTCGCTGCTTTGTGCACATTTTTTGCTTCCCAGCATGTTCCTTTATAGCAGTTTTAAGTAAAACGATGTAGTTTTACTTACTGGAATTTATCAAATGACGAATGGCCCATACCCATTAATCAGCATTTAAAACTAGATAACTAGTATTCTATTTCATACATTCATGTGTTCTATTAAAAAAAAGCAGAAAAAACCCCAACCTTTTTTGAAAATCTGTATTGTAATTGTTTACAGTATTGATAATGTTAATGATAGCAATATTCCCACTTGCAAGTTGAAGATTGCTGGTATTTTCTTCTGAATTTGAGTAAAGTAAAACTTGCGGCGTAGTCTTCTCTCTTTCTGGTAGGTTCTCTCCCTTTGTCCTTTACCCACTGGGGGAATTGTTGCACTTGAACCTGTAACAGGTGCACAGAGGTGACTTTGACAGAGATATCTCAAAGGTTGGTAAGAATAGAGGCTGCAGAGAATGAGATGCCAGCTGCAGATTTACACGCCTCCACTGGCTCACTGCACATCATTAAAGGCAGAGAGGCTGCTTGCAGTGACTTCATCCCTGTCCTAGCCCACACAGGCTACATCAGGGCCCTACCCATTGATTTATCCCAGCTGTCTCTCTGAACTGCTTTTCCCACCAAGAGAGAGTTGAGGACTGACGAGATTTACATGTGTATATGAGATGAAATTCATTTTGGAACGAGCACATGCTCCCTCTGACTGAAACCCCCCCAGCATTTTTTAGTCTTGTTACCATTCTTTTCCCGACCATTCCTCCCGCCATACGTACTGCTATTATTACAAATCCGGAAATAGTGACGGACATCCATATGCAAAGTGTCTCTAAAAAAAGCCCCCAGAGTGATTTTTTCTTTTGTCTTAGACTTTCTTGTCAGCACGAATAAGATTTCTTTTAATCAATTAAGCTTAAAAAATGTGTTGAGGTTTTGAAGTGAAATAGGAAAACAAAAATACCAAAAGAGTGTGAAATAAAATAACCTCTTTGTGACCGTCTAGGCTTCAATTCCTGACTTTGAGAGCTTTGCTGCAGGTCTTCTCTCTTTTTACCCATTTCCCATCTAGTAACTGGAAATAAAGGTGCCAAAAAATCCATACATCCATCTTATGTACACCCTTGTCCCTTACTGGGGTCAGGCAGGTTGCTGGTGCCTACATCCAGCTAACGTTCCAAGCGAGAGGTGGGGTTCACCCTGGACAGGTCGCCAGTCTGTCACAGGGCAACAGAGACAGACAGGATACACACACACTCACACCTAGGGAGAATTTAGAGAAACCAATTAACCTGACAGTCATGTTTTTGGACAGTGGGAGGAAGACGGAGCACCTGGAGAGAACCCATGCATGCACAGGGAGAACATGCAAACTCCATGCAGAAAGACTGGGGCCGGGAATTGAACCCACAACCTTCTTGCTGCAAGGCAACAGCTCTACCAACTGCGCCACTGTGCAGCCCAGGTGCCAAAAAAATCTAAAAATTAAATTCAAGGGATTGGAGAATGTTAATTTTAAATTTGATTTTTAATTTTCATAGCATTACTGGTAGCAGAAATACTATGTTGTATAGCCCAGTGTTTGTCAACCCTGGTTATTGGTACCTTTGTGCTTTAGATGTGTCTACTACAAACTTTGAAGTGTTAAAATAGAAAAAGAAAAAAAAAAAAAAAAAAAAAATATATATATATATATATATATATATATATATATATATATATATATATATATAGACATGTGGTGATGTGTGTAGTTGTGTGCTTTGTGGAAATATGTGTAAATGGAGATGTCTTGAAAAATGTTAGTGCTCCTCGAGTACCTTACATGCAAATTAACAGTAATTGTAAAATATTGTGAAATGACATGGTTGACATTTGTTACAGTTTGAGTCAGCAGGCGACTTTCACCAAGTCCGCAACCATTACCGTATGTTTCTGTAGCATCTACAATGCTGACAAATTGGAATCTGAGCTGGTGGTAACTAGGCACGAACAATCCATGATCCATTCATTATTAGAATATTTAGTGAATTGTGAATGTCTCGTGCAATCACAGAAAGCACTGTACATATTCGCAGCAAAAAGAAGAAAATCAGCATGTTTAGTAAAAACATGCTGATTTCGCACGGTATGGAAAAGAATGATTCCTACCGCCTCAACCCGCTCTGTTCACTTATAAGCTCATGCTGGTGCTGAAACATTTCTCAATAACATTTCCATAGTGAAGTTTTACATGAAATACACAGATTAGGTACTGTTATGCAGCACTACAGGGAAACAAGCAATTGGTTAAAATTCTAGAACACTGACATTGTGGAAAAAAAATCACAGACCACAGTTAACAGATTCCCCTTTTCGTTTTGTTCCGGGAAGGATGGCATGCTAAATCTGTTGCTTTGTACTCTTTCTTTGTGTGGTTTGTGTTCTTTATCTAACTGACTGCAGTCTGTTTAATCAAATGCAGACGTGCACAATTATGGTCTTCTTTTAGAGTTTTTATTTAAAACCTACCTTTCTGAATTCACAATGTTTTACTTTACCATGTAACAGCAGAGTGAATTATAAAATGATTCTTTTTAAAAAGCGTAACCTGGGACGTGCTCTAGACTATTGTGGGATCGCAGAGAGCATGGGGCCTATCTCCAGCCTTCACTGGGCCAAAGACAGGTTGTGCCCTGGACAGGTTAATCATACCGTAGGTACGATTGCACTTACACAATTATACCTAAGGTCATTTAAGAGAGACTAATTACTCAAAGAGTCATGTTTTTGGACAGTGTGCCGAAGCGCGGGTACTTGTAAAGAACATGCATGGGGAAAATATGCAAACTTCATGCAGAAAGATCCCAGGCTGGTATTTAAACCGTCTTGCTGCATGATGGCAATAATGACTGCCATCATGCATCATTACCTATTTTTATCGTTAGTACTAGTAATAGTACTATATACGTGTTACTATCGTTGTTGTTGCTGTTTGGTCTTGAAATTCACGTCATGAAATCAAAGAGGAACCAAGTCGATGACATTCGCAGTCAAACAGGTCTGTTCTTTTTAAATAGAGCACATCTGCAGCATTTGGCTGAACGAAAATAGCTTAAAATGAAGCGCAAAGCCATAATTTGTGCTTAGTCAGCATAAATGTTCTGCATAAAAGCAGCTGTTTTGAAACATGGAGATCAAGCTGGGAGAGATGATCTAAATAAGAAAAGAAAGATCAATTTCACGTTCTTTCTGCCTTGTGCACACTGTTTACTACAACGTTTATGTGCTTTTAGTTTCGGTGGTTAAATGTTTGCATTTTTAATTAAATCGAAACAAAAGAATAACCTGCATAAATATGTGTAAGTACATTAAATATCAGAAAAATCATCAAAAGGCAAAAAAAACATGTGGAAACTTTTCAGAGATATTTGGGATATTTTGCAAATTCCTTTCTAAGGATTAAGGATATTTTGATGGCAAGAGAAAATCCTCTGTAGACATCATCGTCTTGCTATCGTGTTCTGTAGAATCAAGCTTTATGTTGTGACAATAAATATTGCTTTGCCTTCTCTGCATGCCACCTAGTTCAAGGAGACACCTAAAACATGCAGGACAGAGAGACTTGAGTATCAGGGTTGGGAGCCGAGTCTAGGCTGTAGCTGGAGGACTTTGCTTTTTGGCTATGCACTTTCTTCGCCATGACAGATCAGAGCAGCGCCAGCATTGCTGCTGATTATCCCCCAATCCCTTTATCTGTCTTCTGCTCCCTCCTGCAATCAATACTGAACAAGACACCAAAGTACTTGTACTCCACCGCCTGAGGTAAGGTTACTGTATTTGTTTCCTTACAAGAGATAAAGGAATGATTATTGATTATATTTTCTGGCGAAAATATTTTCTAGTGACATTTGTAAGATAATGAGATAATAATTTTCCTAAATCATTCCTTTAAATTTTAGTACGACAGCCACAAAATGCTTCATTTCCGTATTATTTCTCATCATATGTTTTTTTTTTTTTTTTTTTTTTTTTTTTTTTTTTTTTTTTTTTTTTTTTTTTT
>NW_015112893.1:142694-151221 GCF_001443285.1 Poecilia latipinna
GGACTACAGATGATGATGTAGATATCAGCCTTTGTTAATTTTCAAATCAAATATGTTTTTTTGTTATATTTTATTAGGTGTCAATTTTTTCAATTTCAATTATACTTCAACTTTATTTTTGCACTTATATATATCAGAGGTTTATAATTATCTGAATAATACCTCACTGTGTGCAACATATGTGTGCGTGAGAGGATCCAGGTGTTCAGTGTTTGTGCCTGTGTATGCGTGCACTAGTGTGTGTGTGTGTGTGAATAGAAGCCCCGCTCGTTGCAGCTGGCTCACTGCTGTATGCTCCTCGACACTGAGGCACTTGGACAGACCCCTTCAGCATTAATTACTGTGGCCATTAATCAGACCAGCACAGATAGCTGTGTAATCCCTTTATAATGCAGTTTTCTGGATGGGGCCACCAGTGTTAATTGGATTTGATTGGATACTGGTATGATGCTGCTCACAGAACATCTTAAGGTAATAATTAGAAGATAGATCAATTGGTCCTTTGTGACATTGATTCTATAGTGTTGGCTGCACTGCAGGTCCACGGACTGTTTAGATGAAGAGAATAATTTTGCCCTTAACTCTGTAGGAGAGCTATTAACAATACTATGATGATAAAATGGAATTAATTAAGGCGTGTATGTCTCTGATTTCAGTAGGTACACATAAATCAACTAAAGTATGCAGGGTCACAGAGATATGACTGAGTGAACGTAACCTCTGTTATTATTGTCGGTATTTTTTCATTCATTTTGAGGACATTGTTACATACCATGGTTATGTCTGATGGCGTTGTGTGAATGAATGTCTGTAAGGAAAGGCACTCATTTTTGTTGTAGTCCTTGTAATTTTTTTGTATTTACAAGAAAGACTATTATTATTATTATTATTATTATTATATAATAAGTATGTTGAAACATATTTTTGTCAACTTAACCAATACATCTGGTAGACAGTATGTTCAATAATCACTGTCATCGTCATCACCAGTTATCACAGTCGTCATTCATAATATTTGTTGTGTAAAATAGATACAATAGCATCTAAAATAATTGAAGCGTAAAAGCAGAACATTTAGCCTCAAAAGATCAACTTGAATTTTAATTACCAGTTTTATTGCTCATTGTGTTCTAGTTCTTAGCAAATTCATGGCAGCAGTTTGTTCGTGCACACAAACCATAATAAAAATACTGTTTTTCTTCCTTCATGAGACTTGAGCTTTCTCCAGCTCATCCATAGCAGAAGAGAGACCTCTCTGACATTTCTGTATGATATATTTAAAACTATTCATGGTAGACTTTGTTGGGTTTGTTGGGTCTTTAATACGCCACAGTGAAAGCTCATGTTCTTACTACTTATCACCACTTTCAGATATTTTATTTTATTTTTTTTTTTACTTTTTACCTTTTGTTCCTTTTATTAACATTTCATAGGTCAGATGCAGACAGCAGAGGAAACAGTGTGTATACAGTCTAATTATCTGTTTATCACCAGATTGTGGGATCCAGGCAAGGCCGAGTTATCTTCTGGCCATCTGGACAAAAGTTTCTATAAAAGCCAGAGAAACATATTTCTCTAGCAGACTCAGTAGTATTTGTGCATAGGGTCTTATATAATTGTATAGATTTTATGTGCTGTCTATTCTTATGAAGCTCAACTAAAATAAATGAATGAATTGATGACATTCTGCATCAGTCTGCCAAACTTTTTACTGACAAGTAATGAAACATGTTTTTTGGAGCCACTGCAAGCACTTTAGCACGTAGCACTTATGTGTATGGATTTGGTATAATACCTGCTATATCTCAATATAAAAATGGGGAATTAAATTTCAAGGTCAGATTTAGATCACACTTAAGTCCCAAAAATAGACTTCAATCTTGCTGTTAAGAGGAACTCAAGTCCTAATCTTTTGCTCAGGAATCAAGAATAGAAGCAAGCCGGTAGATTAGCTATAGAGTTTTCTTTGTCTTTTGTGGAGAAGTTGAAACAAAAGAAATGATTTAAAATGATTACTTCACCTATACGTTCAGTTCCTACCGTTGACCTATTTAGGGTGTATTTAACAGCTGAAGTACTAATGATATTTCAGACCCGATAGCTTGATTTTATACTTGGTGAAGCTCTGAAGTTTTACTAAGAAATAATGTCATAACTTCGAAAGAAACAAGTCTTTGTTTACATTTGTATGATGCCGGATAGAATGTGGAGTTTGTTTTGCAGTTAACCCAGATCCTTGACCTGATTCAAGATGCGTTGATGACAAACACCTAATCATTTCTGTCAGGCTTTATTTCTTGGCTCAAGTGAAGATAAAAGTATAACGCACACGCACACACACAAAGAAAAAACAAAACAAAAACAAGGCATTAGGGAGCTATATATGCAACATATCTGGGATTTCATTTCATTTAAGCTATGCATCCCTGTACTGGGCGCTAATTTATATTATAAACTCAAATTTTACAAAAATAAAATAGATGATACAAGTAATGTCATCTGTAATTCATTTGAACATTTTAGTAAAGTGTTTTATATCTGCAGCATCAAGCGTATGAGAAAAAATGTGTCACAACAGATTATTATCTCATTATCTGCTGTACCTGATCATTTAAGCATGAAAATAATTACAACAAAATATGTAAATTTTGTGACTCATGTTAATAAGATTAAGGCAGTGTTTGCTTGAAACATAATCAGTTATATGCAAAAAAAACATGACTACGTTTCATGAGGGAATCTCGTTAAGAGGTAGAATTTGGAGGTTAATGTGAAAGTGTAAAGAAAACAAAAACAGTTTTAAAAGTTTTGCTTTGGTTTTGGCATATTTATTGCAATACACTTAAAACATCAAGTTAACACTGATGTTAAGGGGCAGCACAGATATGACTATAAATATATCAGACAACGCTGCTAATTACATCTTAGACATTCTGAAAGAGGAGGTGGACTAGATTGTTTTTTTTGTTTTTTTTATTTAAAGTTAGCAGTTTTACTTTTCCGTTATTGACACAATGACTGGTGGTGGTTGAATGCTGTTCCTTTTTAGTTTTTTGATGTAACATACCTTAGCATGAAAGATGAACTTGTTAAACTTTACAGGGAGTCCAATTTGCCTTGCTAAGTCCCCGAAACTCCTAATACACTCCATTGGTGTGAGGCATTCGGTGAGGTCAGCATCGACTCAACTAAGAATGGATTTCATTTTGAACAGACTGAGAATCACAATGGGAGTGTGCTGCTGTGGTAATTTAAATTTCACATTTAATAGATGTTTAAGCTTCTGTTTCTTCACTATGAATATTAAATACAACATTGCAGGAAGAAAGTTCACACTGTTTTTAGAGCGTGATCAGTAAATGCCAACTGCTAAAACAGAAATACATGATAATGGTTTTATGCAAACCTGTCAGTATTTTTTTTATTTTTTTTTTTTTTTAATTGTTGTGAAATCTGCACTTAACAGTGTGTTGGATACTATTCACCAGTATAACAGGATGCAATTGTTTTTTAACCATCTAATTTGTAATATAAAGTCGGAAGCATCATGGATAAAAGTTTTTACTGAGAGAATAAACCTCTTTAAAGCTGCAGTACATAACCTCTATTAAAAAATAAAGTATTTTACATATTTTTCAAAGAAGTCACTAAGTCGTTACATTTTCTTATGAAACAGGCAGTTTGTGAAAAATATCATTCTCCTCCACCTCTTTCCTGAGCTACTATTACCATCAGAAAAAAATAAATCCTAAGGCAAATGGCTTCGAACTTTAGTCATACAGTATAATCTGTATATTTATAGGCAACCAGCTTTAAATATAGAAGAATACATTTGCACAGGCAGACAAAGATCTGTACAAAGCCCTCACCTGACTGTGTGAAAATTTAAGGACCAACATTTCAAACCGCACTAACCAAACTATTTCGGTAAAAGCCATAAATTCCAAGATAATATTACAATGCTGCAAACCCTGACAGGGTTACATGCTGGGTTCTATTGATGTGAGGGAGATTTAAGGTGTATTTAAGTTTCTTCCAACTAAGGTTAATTGTGTTTCTGAATCAGCTGATGATGTATTACTCGACATTACTTACTGAATGGAATGCCGTTGCTTCAACGGATGTGGAGATAGAACAGTAACCCGCTACCTCCAGAATAACCTGTCAGCCTTCTTTCTGTCTGAAAAATATGATCAAATATATGCTCATTTATGAACATATAGATGTTCATAAATGAACATTTGTTGCATTTAATATTAACAGGTAGCAAAATTAAGGTAGACATATGATGTAGACTGATTTAATAGTAAAAAAAAATAAATACATTTAAACTTTTGGGGTTCCTACATTTACCGTTTGTGTAATATAGTTAAATAAAGATAGAAGTTTTTGCTGAACAACTATGTAGAAACATGCTCAGCTGTAATTTTGCTGCTTGAACCAACTCTTGAACTTTGACTTTTTCCATTTCCAAAGACACTACTTCATCTCAACTTAAAGGGCCTGCTAGGTTTTCATTACCTAGTACTGTAATGAAAACAAGGATGTTTTTCTGACATTCATAAAATCAAGGACCAGAATGATGCAAGCTAAAGCAAATATGAGGATGCACATCAATGAGAAGCTCGTCTAAGTCATGCTGGGTCATTTCCTGTTTTATGTCAGCTTGCATGATCTCAAATTGAAATGGTGTATTATTGATTAAGATTAACTTGGTTATCAAGAGCAGTATGCTTACATCCTAATTATGTGCAATTGATTCTTTTTTTCATACAAATCAATAGGGGTTTCATAACAAAAATATGTTTTTTTTTTTTTTTTTCATGTCAAGACAAAAGTAAAAGGGTCACATATTTCAGTGCCATGATGATAAAATAAGACAGTATAAATCATTTCAAAAATATTTGTCTTGTAAAATTCAAATGTATTACCTTTTAAAACAATTAGTAAGTAGTGATGTCAGAAATAACAGGTGACAATGCTATAATAACCAGGGGGGTTCGAGGTGCACCCCACCAGCCATTTGTGGCCCTTGCAATATTTCTGCTGGACACACTTCAGGATTGGTTTAAATCTGGCATTCAAACAACTGGAGCTGATGTAGCTGGATGCTTTTGGTAATTTTAGCGTCAGCTTTACAAAGATAAGCATATATGGTCTTAAATAACAAAGCATTAGGTACACAACAAAGTATTTTTTTTGTTAAGCATGGTATTTGCTTATATTTACAAAGACTTGTCTCCTCATGGAACCATTCATGCTACTGGATTGTAGCCACAGCTACTATGGGACACAATGACAAAACCAACGCTGCCATGCACTGGTGCCACTGGGTCCTCTAAGCAAGTGAAGTGTTTTCCCAAGGACACAGAGACAGATGGAGCTGGGGATCAAACTGGCAACTCACGATTACAGAATGAACTCTTATATTATTTACTCATAAACCATTTTTCTCATGATATCTCTATTGTGAATGAAGTAAGCCATCTCTTATAAACTTAAGTCTTTAACAACAGAAAGTAATCTAAAGTCTGGCGAGTGGATAACTAAAAGGTTTTACTTGGGGAAACCAGGTCCATAAAGGGACTGTGGTAATGGCAACGTTTTCAGTTGGGGAATAGAGAAAAGCTGCACATAAGCCAAAGATCTGCCACCCACATGGGGAGAAATTACCCATAAAACTCTTTGGTACAATGTTTCTGGATCAGGTTAGTAGCTGTTATAGTTCTACTAAATACTTTGGTTTTCTTTCTTGCAAAAGCAAACGAAACCACATTATATTCCTGGTAACTGGAGAAGATTTTCAAGCACTTTATGTAATATTTTTCTTGCACCTAAGCTGCTGCGTAGACTCATATTTGCTTGACTGCATTTTGTATATTACCGCCTGACAACTAAAAAGCTCAGCAATAATACATTTGTTTATGATGCTGACACCACCCGATTACATCTGTTCGTAGGATAAAATTGGGCGACTTTTTCGCCTTCCAGTTGGGATGAGCTTAAAATAAAATTGTCACGCTCCAAACAGCTGCCATATCACCAGACTGAACCAGTAAAGGCTGACAAGAAAATAAATAAATTATAACATCAAATACTTTGATCAGCAAAAGGGCCCTGCTACCACTTACTGTATTCTACCTCTTCCTCTGCCCTCCAGAAAATAAGCTAATTCTTGCTCAAACTCAGCTGTGCTAGTTTCAGAATTAGGTCAAGCAGTTTTACTTGGGGGATTTTTATGCATAAAGTTAACATACAGAGCTTTTATGCTTTACATGTGTTACGAGAGTTTAGTCATGCATCTACAGATAAGATGTACCAAAGGTGTAGAAATATACAAAGCAGATTTGCCCAAAATCCCATTACCTTAAAATAAGCCGTCAAAATAGCCTCATGATTTTCTTTCACATAAAATTCTACATAATCTGTAAAGAATTAACAACAATATAACATTTTGTTCTTCTCTTTACCTAGTGCAATTGCAAAATGAAATTGAAAGCATCCTTTTATGTGTTTTAAGGCTGTCTGAAATTGAAGCCTTTTTTTATTATTATTTAGGAAAGAAAAGTCCCTGGTCCAATCTGATATTGTTCATGATACATGAATACAGTACCAGGGATAATATCATGAGTGGCATGAAAATACTGTGCATCCCTGTCACATGAGCTGCTCCTTTCAACAGCAATCAGAGTGTTTTTTTTTTTTTTTTACCAAAGACAGGGTTGTACACAGGGAAGCCTGTCTGGCAAAGCACAAAATCACATATGTAGATCCTTTTTTTTTTTTTTTTTTCACCCCCTATTGTGATGTTCACTTCAGCAAGTCATCTTACTGTTTGTATTCAAATATTGGACAGGCAGCACTGGGCAATTACGGTAGCCAGTGCAAAGTACACTGACTAACCCAGAATCAAAAAGGAAGAATTGAATTATCTAATTAAAAGAAAAGGATGAGTGTGGCACTGGTCTTTGCTAGTGACTCAACCACATCTTTTCATAACAATTAGTTATTTACAGGTTTTTGTTATGTAAAATCTCTATAGGGAGCATAGATTAGTGTGGATTCATAGTTAGCTAGTTTCAAGATGCTGTGTGATGGAATAGCTTTCACAGTATATTTGTTTTTTTGTTTGTTTGTTGTGGACATTGCGTAATAGGTCTTACATATGGTGACAAACAAAATTGAAACATTTCTTTTGTCAGCCTCACACAAAAAATCCTGATAAACTACATTGAAGTTGATTGTTCCTACATCACAAGAGGGGAATAGGTTAATGGAGTACAAATGCACAGTAAGCATAGGTTTACTAGATAAATTACATAAAAAATATTGTTTCCTTCTGTTTTTGTTTTATTTTTTTTTCTAGCATATTTTTCTCACATCACAGTTTGTAAGTTGCACATTACCTGACATAAGATTTATTTTCAAAATAATTTTAAATATTTTTTTTTTTTCCCTACTCATACTAGATACAAATCAAGTTGGTACATATGTTAGCAGATACTTTATTGTGCAGAAAAGCTGACAGAAAAGAGACCTTATTTTAAATGATAAACAATGCATGGCATTATACTCTTGTTCAGAGTATAGTGCAATATCTGCTTAAAGCTTTAGAAAACCTTCCATGATTGTACTTGTGGCACAAGAAACCATAGTAGCTTACCTCAAGGGACGCTGTGGATGAGGAGACAGAACAGTAATTGGAGCTGACAGTGATCCACCCGGTTTGACACATCAGTCACAGTGCATATCATGCTACGTAGCTGCCAGGTATAAATAGGTAGACCAAAGGTCACGACATCACCTTGTACAAAGTTAAATAGCACAGACATGGAGAGATCCAGAGTGTGGAGACAAACTTTGCCACAAATTGAGTTAATTAATGTTTGATGACGGGGTTCACTTTATATTGTATTTTGATTCTTCGCTTATTGCTTTTAAAGTTTGATATGTACAGTTTTATTGAATGAATAATGAAATTGATTAATGTGATTTTTTGTTGTTCATAATAGGTTGGGATGCACAAATGCATTAAATATATTTTGCTATTATTTTGCTAATTTGGTATATTAGAGACTTTTAAAAGCAGCAACATATTTGCCTAGCAGTCGTTCCGATTAACAGATCTGTCAAAGGTGAAAGAATCACATTAGTGATTACTGATTAGCGCGACTTAGATAAGATGCTCTTTGATACTGTGAGGCTTTCCTTTACCTTCACTGCTTCATCCTTTTATTCCTGCCTGTCAGACAGCAGACTGGACAGAAGGTCAGAGTGTCGATCTGTGCCAAAACTCAGAGGATTTTACCCCCTCCCTCTCTGTTTTCTCTCATTTTCCCTTTCATATATGCAAACACTGGACCTCCTAATGAGAGCATGTTACTCCCAGATACCATCTGTTCCGCTTGCACAGTGTTCGAGAAAATAAAGAACATGTGACATCGCTCCAATGAGACTAATCTATCAAAGTCAGAGAGTAGTTAGCCTTTGGAGAAGTGTACTTCTCTTTTTTTTTTTTTTTTTTTTT
>NW_015112893.1:155258-156135 GCF_001443285.1 Poecilia latipinna
TAGTTGGCACAGTTGAGAACATCATGGAACCAGTAGTTAAAGCAGTACATTCAGAAAGCTTTGCATTTCTGACTTGTTTGTTCCTCTATAAATGATTTGGATAATATATATATCACTAAAAACTAACTTCATATTAAATATGCAATCCAGTAGCCTGCTACAAAAAACACACAAAAAAACAGCCCCTTGTTCTATGCTTTATTTTGTACAGAAGGTTTGAACCCCTAGCTATTGAGAAATGATTCCTTCCTGGAGACATGGACTTTGTTGAAGTTTTAAACTGCTAACATTTGGCTGTGATGTATGTAATGTGCCAGTTCAGTGCTATGAAGCTTACCTGAAATTGCCTGTGCTATGAACAGCCATCTTCCACTGCGAAGACAGAAGTACCAGATGGCTTTTAATGTCAGTTCAATGTTTGAACACTGGCTTTCTACACTTCCTCCTCTCATTCATTTAATATTCACTTTGTTTTATTTTGTTAATTTGTGTTACATTTGGGAAAGCTGCATAAGCCATGTGCACTTTAGCTTGGTCATGAACTGATGGCTGGACTTTCTCATTTAGGATTTTACGGAAGAGAGCAAATTCATTGGTTCCATCAGCGTCTACAAGTTGTCCAGATCCAGAGGCAGCAAAGACGCCAAAGACCATCACACCACCATGGTTGACTGTAGGTATGGTGATTTCTTTTCTTTTTTTTTTTTTTTTTCTTTTGATTGGGTCATACTTTTTTAAAGTCTTTTAATTAACTCAGTGCTATCAGATTGGTTCTGTTTAAGTGATTTCTTGAATCTGCATCTCTAGCTGAACCACAGCACATGGTTTCTCATCCGTGTTACTTTCTGTTCATATTCCTTTTGACTATATATATATA
>NW_015112893.1:159411-174314 GCF_001443285.1 Poecilia latipinna
ATATATATATATATATATATATATATATTTATTTATTTATTTTATTTTTTATTTATTTATTTTTTTTGCACAAGCCATGATGTATTATGAATCAATACCATCTGTGTGAGCATGTTTATAATGAAGGGAGTGTATTTTTAATAATACCAGTACGGTACTGCATGGTTTGGACATAAATTTGTTGCAACCTATAAACAACACAAAATAAATTGCAGACTAAGTTTGTAAAGTCTGAACAAAGTCCATTACACATTGAACATGACATCAATTTAAAAATCTAATTTATGCAAAGAGTGCTCAAGTAGGTCATTAAAATAGGTCTCTAAGATAGAAAACACAGATAGTACCAGCCTCTACTCATTCAGAGAGCCTCTGAATGAGTAGAGCCTGTCTGCCAAATGTGTCTGCTGCAAATCGCTCCTCTTGCAGCTCCCTCCTGCTACCAGCGAGCTGGTCTTCTGCCATCTTTCACTCAAACTGCAACACAAAGCATAGCAATCGGTACTTTGCTAACACAGACTCCCAGTTTGCCACGTTTCCCCGAGCTAGACTCAGCCTCCAGTGTTAAACACACACATTATGTGACTGATCATTTTCCACGGCAGGGAGAGTTTGCAACCAACATTGTCACATTCCGCTCCCCCCGTCCAACGTTGCATTGTCCATCACCCTGCAGCTCCCACTGGACCTCTCCTGCAATCACACCACACATTTTGCCTCACGTTCTTCCCTGTGACTCATGCTTTTCCATGCTCCTAATCCTTAGTCCACAAAGCACAAAACCTGTTGCCCTAAGCCAGGTGTGCTCAAAGGTTGTGACTAAAAAGATTAAACCCACGCATGGGCTGAAAACCCATTGTGCTGCATGTATAACATGAAGGTCATTGAGTCAAAAAGGTAAAATTAGCATGTGAGATGTAAGCCCTTCCAATATGATTTTAGTAGGTTTTAGTAGGCCTTCTTGGAAAGTATATTTCTACTTTCCAGTGTGAAATTCAGATAAATGTCCATTACAAATAATTAAATACTTAGAAATAAGAATAACTCTGTATAGTTTTATGTTTTATTTTTTTAAATGACACCAGCAAGGGGATGTTGGCAGCTGTACAACAAAAAACAAAAAAACAAAAAACAAAAACACTATCCCTATGTTATAAACCTAGACATAAAGCCTAAACCAAAATCCCAGATGGTTATGTTTTGTGGTGGTTTGTTTTTTTCTGAGTTTTTAGTTCTGGATGACGGATTTGAATTGACTGCAAATGCAGTGTCTCAATGGCAGAAACGTGAACAAAAGAGGGCTGTTTGAAGCGGCAGCAGCTGCAGCATAAATGGTGCAGTGAAGGAGCAATGGTTTGAAATGTGCTCCCCCGCCATATCAGTGCAGAGATGTTAGAAAAGTTTGCTCTCCAAACCCCCTGCCTTTTTTGCTGTTTGTCAGATGTTTAGCTACTAGTTATTCATTTTCATATAATATGCAACATCACACAAACTATGATCTTATCAGGGGTGGCATCAAAATGTGTTTCCCCTGACGGCTTTCCAAGCACAGTTGATGCTGTAAAAAAATAATAAACCCAACAGATGACATCATATATTAATGTAAATTTACATATCAGAGCGTTTTCTACAGTCTCTGCTCTCAGTACAGGGATGGCTACACAGTTTGTGAAACCGCTGTGATCACCCAATTCTCTAGATTAGAGAATAAAACAGAACATATTCATGTCAGTTGTACATAAATCAGTGCTTTATGTGTAAATAAAATAAGTGCTGGAAATCTCCTTAAAGCTGCATTAGGTATGTTTATAAACAATATGTTTTTTTAATGCATATTTGTTAAAACTGTCACCACCGATGATGGTGGATAAATGATTTTTCAGTAATGATACGTTGTTTCCCCGCCTTTAGCACTTTGAGCAGCACATACCCAAGCATTGTTAAAATCACTAAGACACTCCTCCTGGCTGTGGTTGTTTCTGATCGGTGGTGTGCTCTGTTGAGATAGTGAGTAGATCCCAGTTTCTATAAGTAGCTTACTTTTCAGAAAAGCTGTAAAGTAGCAAAACCTCTTCAACTGTGTGATATAAGTACATAAGAGTAACTACAAATTATTTTCAACTTAAGGTCATTTTTGTATTCCCATATTATTGAAGTTTATTGCTTCATTTAATTCGGCATTTAATTTGATTTAAATTGCAGAAAAAATTAAGTCTCAGAAAATTGTGCATGGACATTATAGTGAACTTAAAACATGTCATGTTGTTGTATACTTTTATTTATGGAATCATGTATCTCTTTTTCTCTCCAGATGCTTTATTGAGATATTTAAATCCCTCTCCTGGCATCCTGCAACACTACCATGCACTCCTCCTGTTGCCTTCGCCTCACGGGAGATCATTCATGCATCAGAAATGGAGGCTGCTCTAGTAGACCCAGGTCAGAATATTTCATAATTTTTGGTTTATGGATAATTTGTATTTTGGTGATATTTTTTTATTTTTGTTTTTTTCTGAATAAAAAAAATCAAAGTGTTGAGTGTACACATTTGTACATTTTGAATGACTGGGTGACCTGGCGAGTGCCACATAAATCCTCGGGCGCCAAAATGACTTACCCTGCCTGATTCACTTTGCTTCCTTCCATACCTGGTTTGTGCAGTTCCAGAATTTTGTAAGTTTTGCTTATTACATTTCTCACTAATGCCGCTCATTGTTTGTGTGCACATCGATTTTGTCTTTTCACAACAAAACTCGACGGAATGCCGTTATCCCTCTGTGTGTGAGCAGAACAAGCACATGCAATTATTATTTATTTGTTTTTGTTCCGTTTGCTTTTGCCGCTTGTGCATGCGGCGCTGCAGGGGAGCATTTTGATGGGCTAATGTAGGCTGACATAACACCTGTTACAACATGGGAAAAAATACATGTGCAATAGTCCAATGGAGTACCCTAAGCATTTCCCATCTCTTTGTGCTTTGTATTCTGAATGTAACATTCATATCAAGACTTCTCATGTAAGGGTTCACAGATCTGCAGTGAGTGGGAGGATAAAAAGGTGAGATGGCAAAAGAGAAACTACTGGAACGAGAAGGCAGCAGTTGCTAGGGATACCTTGTGTAATCTGCAGGTCACTAAAGGTTACCAAGAAGGCAGATAGTCAAACTTTGCAAGCACTTTGTGCTACTACAAATAAATAAGAAGACACAAAACATCACATGGCAATCCTTTTTGCACAGTGATCCTATGTATTCGAGCGACACAAAAACACAATAAAAAATGTTTTACTGTTTTTAAATAAATGATTTTTTTTTGCCTTAGAATTAAGTTATTTTCTTTTGCTTCCAAAGTATTTGCCCTCACTTTTCTCATTGAAGTGAATGTATGTGGTCACGAAGGTGTGCTGGTGTTTCTATTGTGTTCATTTATTGTTTAAATTTGTTTTATTAAGTTTGACAGTTTTAGTACCCGCTATTAAGAACTACTAAAAAACAAAGAGGTGTTGACATGTTATTCCCTCAGGCACCAGGAAGCACAAAGATTTTTTTTTTTTTTTAAATCAAACTGACAGATTTCATTTCTTTGTCTCTTGCTGTGCTTTTACTGTTTACTTCCTTTCCTCAGTTTCAAACTTTTTTTTTTTCTGGATCTAATCCAGTTGCCTGTTAATCTATGCACTGCATAGCTTTGTTGGAGAGGCGGTGCAAAATGGCAAAAAGTGGGATGTGTCCAGCTGACAACCTTTGCTAAATGTTTATCAGTTTGCTCCAGAAAATTCTTTCTACCCTGTCTCTTTCTAATTATGTAAGATCCGCAAGCTGTCATTTAGTGGAACTGATTTGTGCTATTAGTTACATAAAAGCCTCGGGCTCCTGAGGATCATGTCTGTGAAGTGTTTGCCCACAATGTGCTGTAATTGCTGCCTTGCAAACTTTTTTGTTACCCTTGAAGTAGTTGTTTGTTGTACAGGTTAAATACCTGTCACTATATGTTTTTGCAACAATTTTTACATGAAAGAATATGAGGAGAAGGTTGAAATGTCCAAAGTGGCAGGAATAGATGGAGGAGACAAAGAGAAGAAAGCAATGCATTGTGTCACTCAGCAATATAGTTATGCTTACCTATGGACGACAGAGAAAAGAGCAGTATGAATGAGATTAGATTTTAAATCAGAATGTAAAACAATGGTGCTTTTCAGAGAAATACAATGACAAGACATACTGTAATATCCACCTAAAGGGACTGCTGGTAACACTGATTGTTTGCTTAGCATTGTATATGTAGGTTATACTGTACTAGTCAGGAAGTGAATATTGTGCTCTCTAAACCGACGTTAGAAACAGGAAAAATGGGCATAATTTGACTTTGACTAGGGCAAACATTTTGGTATCAAGTACCACAGTGCATCTTTAGAAGTCAAGATGACTCCATGCCTCATTTCGATTTTGTTTATATAATGCTAACTCACAATGGGCCCTAAAGAATCTCCAGACTAATGGGCATGCATTATACTGTATATGGTCAAATATTTCAGAATCCCGGCAAAATGGTCTTTTATTGATGTTATTATTTTCAGAGAAACTGATTTGAGTTTTATTAACTAATGCAAAATGAGCAGGAGAAAACACGTTCAGTGTTGTGTGAGTTTAGTTTTTATTTTTATTTTTAAAATAAATTAATAAGATAAATGAATGTAATTTTACTCCAATTTATTGAGATATTCCTGTGAATTCTTTGAAATTGTGAAATCTTTAAAAAAAAAAGAGCGAAGGAAAATATATAGTAGTGTTTTTCAGTAGCAGATCATTTGTCATGAATGTTGCTCATCAGTTTTTATTCTGCCTGAATATTAAATAGATTATCCTATTTGACAAGAAATGTAGTTGATTTATGAATACAGACAAAAACATTAAAGACTAATGATGACCATTTAGCGAGATCAGAAGTGGTAAAGTAATTTCTGTCCGTCCGCCATTAAATACTTGTGCCACATCAGGCTTTCTATTCTATTACTCTTCCTGGTGATCTCTAAAGTAGCAGTGTCATTTAGGCCTGATGACAAACAGATCTTTGCAGCTCCATCTTTAACCGGTTATTGATTCTTCTTGTCTCTAGTTAAAGCGACTTCAAAACGACCTTTCCCTTTGAGAGAAATTATTAATGTAATTAGCACTGAAACTTGTATTGTTTAGTTTTTTTTTTTTTTTTTTCAAACTTTCAAGGTGATACCTTGCTTATGGAAACACAGCTTAGCCTAGAGACGGTATTATGCAATTTTCATGATCGCCCTTGGTAAATATTTTACATTTTGAGGCCAGAATAGATAGTTTAGATTTGCAAGCAAGACATTTAAATTCCCTCCAGGAAACTGTCACAGCTAAACAGAACGGCAAACCAAAAGTAGCTCTTAATATACAATTAAAAGTTGAAATATCTGCAAATAATGCAGCGAGGAGGAGTGGTAAGAAGGAGGAGACTGTCGCAGAGCAGGGAGAGGTTGTCATTATCTCCTCCAGCAGCCTCAGCCTATAGCTACAGGTTATACCAGACTGGGAAAGGCCTCATGGACTAAAACTGGGGCCTTTTCCACAGGAGAGGGGTCTGATGACTAAACAAACTGCCTCCCGTTCTACCTTTAGAAATCCTAGCATCCGGCAGCAAGCCTGCAGTCTGGGAGGCAAGTGCTCTGTTAGGAACATCTGGACCAATCAGATCTCTTGTGTATGATAGAGTTGATTATTAAGGTTTTATATGTTACTTCATGGCCTCATGTAAATTGTCTTTAAAGGCTAAATACAGAACAAATCTGCATAAAAAGTTGGATCAGTGTAAATTGTAGATGTTCTGCTCAAGTTGAAATAATTTTCTTAAATCCAGCTGGAGACCCAGCTAAGACCTACATAGGGGGGGAAATGTGTTAATATGTGCAGCATTGTGAGCCGAGGCCCCCTTGGTAGCCAAAATCAATTATGTGATGAGTCGCAGAAACTTTTGAGGTCTCTAAATCTGCTGTTACTGCAGAACTTTATGTTAGCAGACATAATAAGATATCCATACAGGAAGTTTGAAAGATTTCAACTCAAGTTAAAAATACTGCAAACTTTATGTATGCTGCATATTTATAAACCATTCAACATGTACAAGTCATGTTTTTATTATTCAGGTGGAAATGCATTGCTTTTTATTTGTTTGCTTTTTCTTTGGTTTTTGTTGTGTCTGTTTATTTGCCCTGTGGCAGGAAGCATGTAAATGAATGGCTCTCATGATCCCTCATGTGCCTGAGCAGAAACACAGCAACCCAGAGGATTAGAGACGCAGAGGATCTGCAGTCACATCCAGATGCTGCAAATCTGTCCTTGCCTCAAATGCGTAAAGGTACGGCATTGTCTGGAGCTCTGCTGCTTGTTTTGCTTCAGCAGAGACATAGCCAATGAGATAAACAAGCTAAACCGGAGGTTCCACCAAGTCTAAATCTGCTATGATACAGGATTACAAGGTTTATGTTATGCTTAGAGCTCTATCCTCTGATTGTCAGTCAAGATTTTCCAAGTAGCAAAGTAAGCCTTTAATGGCTGTGCATTAATCAAAAATTCTAGCTGGAATATGGGGGGGTGAATGATCTGCAGAATACTAATGATCACTCGCAATACACTGAAGTGTGGTGGAGTTCCTCAGACCGAACACTGTTGTTTTTGGTAGATAATAATGCAGTGTATGTTGTGTTTCCTTCAAAATAGCCCACAGTAACATTAATCCACAGACAATTCTTGTATACAGCATCAGAATTACAATGAGCTAAGATCTTAAGATCTTTATTTGTTTACGCTGAAGGTTCGTAATGCCAAGCATAATCCTTTGGGTTACGCATGTGTTGCAAAGGAAACATCGGACCTTAATTGTGCTGAAAATTTGCTACAGATGCATTAACACCACGTTCGTGTGTTGAGATTTATGACTTAAAAATGTCTAAATTCTTCTGAGGAAGATAAACAACTAATGGATTCAAGCTTAACTTCTCTGTGGCTCAGACTCCAGCAGAACTGTACCTCAGGTTCACAGTTTTTTGCTTTTTTTTTTTCATTATTCGCAGTAAATACTCTTGATAAATGTTTCCAATTGTTACATGGGAAATGGGGAGCCATTAAGCTGGTGCATACTTCATTTTCTCATTATCTGGTTTGTCGTCAAAAGGCAGACATCTCTTTTCTGGTCCTTCCTTTTGTGGTTAGAGTTCAGTCCCTCAAATCTGAAACCATACAAATAGTAATCATATAAATTGGAACTAGTTTAGATGTTGTCTCGGATATTTACATTTTAAAACTGATTTGCATAGTTACACTAATCTCTCTGAAAGAGAATACAGGATTCTTTAATCGTGACTTAAAAATAAAAGATCAATGGACGATGATAAATTAAGTAAGTTGAAGGTTCAAAATGCTCTAAGTTACTATAAGCTATATCACTTGTACATCATTTCAAATTGTGTTTAACCATATTTATCATGATCCATAGCACACAGTTTGCCTTGCCTGATTTATTTGGTGCTGCTCTCTATCAAAATGTACAGAGCAGCACATTTCAGCTGCTTTACATCATCTTTGCATCACTGACTTCTGACACTGAAACCACAAAAGGTTTTGCATACAAGGCTAAAAGAAATGTGTAATTTCTTAATGCATAACTGTGTGTGTAATGTCTGAAAGTATGTCAGATCAGCTGGCCTTTGGCAAACAGTATGTTTGTCAATAGACTGAGCAATAATTCACCCTCTATTGCTGGAGCTTTCGCCTAAATTGTAAATTAGATTTCGATTAACCTTTTAGCCACAGTGTTATTGTCATACTCTGGGGTTTCTCATGTATGATGATTTTTGGTCATTCTAAAATGCTTTTTTTTTTATAAAAAAAAAAAAAAAAAAAAAAAAAAAAAAAAAGCTTTGACGTACCAGCCTGTTGCCCAATGAGTACTAAACACAGGGACTAGCCCTTACTGCAGGAGGATGCTGGAGTACTCAGTGAGAAGAACCGATGCATGCACAATGTTAAAAAGCAAACTCCATGCAGTAAGGCTTCGGCTGAGATCGGAACCCAGTACCATCTTGCTGCTAGGCAACAGCGCTAAAAACCCACCGCCGTGCAGTCCATGTTGGACTGGGACCAAACTGTGGGTTTCTCTACCGCTGGACCAACCCAATGCCTCTTGGAATAATACAGCTAAGAATAATGGAAAAGGTCCCTGCATCTGTTTCATAGGGTGCATTTGTATTGTACAGCTAGAGCTGCAATTGTTGGACCAGCATAAGATGGACAAACACTAAAGCCTTTGCCTAGCATGTTTTTTTTTTAATCAGTAATGGTTATGGGGTTTATGATTATCTTGCATCACTAATCTGACTACAGTGCAGCTGTTAGATTAGTCAGATTTTTTTAGTCGTCTCTAAAACATCTGGCCTATGTGCCGGAGTGGAAGGTAGAAAGTCATCATTAAAGGAAAGTTAAGTTGAAACTGTTAAGAACTCATACACGGAACATGAGGAATATGTGGAAGAAGGTGTGTTGTGAAACTAACATTGTACGTCAGCCTGAAAACCAAATGGGAAAAAAAAAAAAAAAAATGTTTAAGGTGTATTAATCCTTTTGAAAGGCATTCTGTGAATATGTAAAGAGAAGAAAAATGGATATAAGGAGTAGCAATAAAAGAAATTGAAAAGTAAAACAAATAAAACATTTACAGGCCTTTTGTGGCATTGCCTTGCACCTTACCTCCCACTCACCTCATCACATTGTTTTAATGCCACTGAACCCTGTAGGATATCAGTTGTGAAGTCTCATACCCTCCAAAAAACATCATGAATAATGAATGGTGGTTCTTAAAATAAAGAACACACATTATTAATGTATTCAGAGAGCCTCCTTTTGAAGTGGGACAGCTGTGGATGTCACAGCAGAACCTTCTTACTCCATGTCTGAGCGGCAGGAAATGTGAAGCCCATTTTAGAAAGGGAAGAGTCGGAATTTGAGCAACAAAATCCGAGTTTGCACATCTATAAATGTCTCAATAGTTTATAGTTCATGTAGGTTCTGTGTTGCAAACACAGAACTTTGTAAAACAAAAATCAGGTTCTCCTTTGTTCTCATGTTCTTTACTCCCTATTCCTGAATAATCTGAGTGCATCTCAATGTTTGGCCACTCTTCCTCATACCCTGAGCAGTGACGTCTTTTTGAGTGACTGGGATCCTACTATAGTGCACACCAGAAGCATCTTCACTCATTCACATAAATATGACAACACGATGCTCATGGAAAAGAAAAATTATGGGTGTGTTATGTGGTCACTGAATGGTCCCTTGCTGTGTTTTTCTTCTGCATTTTCAGAAAAAAAAAAAAAAAAAAAACGCTTTAAAAACGAAAATATATAAAAATATAACTGAACAACAAAATGAACAAACATCCATGCCACATCTGTAAATCACATTAATGTCTAGCTGTTGTCCTTTTTTCATGAGAATGCTTAAACATGTAATATATACTGGAGCACTGATCTAAGTCAGGTCTTTTACTTGCCCTTGCTGCTCCAGGAATATCTTGCTCCCAGGAGTCTTATACGAGTCTTGGCCTTTCAGGGAACAAGGTCATAGTTTTAACAATGGCAGCCCAACACTTTTCAATCACTCTCCAAGGACAGAGTGATCTTTACTGAGGTGTTTCAATTGTGCTCAAGAGTAGTGCTTACATCTGTACAGCAGAAAAATAAATAACAAACAGAAGTATTTGGACCCTCTTTTTTTTGTTGCCCTTCAGACTCAACTGTGCTTAGCAGTAGTATTCATATCCGTTAAACATATACATTTTCTCATGGTGCAGTCACAGCCTTCAATTTATTTTATTTGAAATTCATGTGATAGACCAACACAAAACAGTACATAGTTGTGAAGCGGGGGGAAAAAAAACAAAACAAAATCACAAAGCGTCTTTACAAAGAAAAATGTAAAAATAAATGTAGTGCGCATCTATAATCAGCCCATCTTTCACACCTGTGAGTATTTTAAGGCGTCTCTGCCACCTTTACACATCCAGAAAAATGTTTTTAGCCAATTTTTCTTTGCAAAATAAAGGTAAATCAGGGTGAATGGAGTCAAATTACAACATAAAAATACCATTTGTGGGCCGTGGAATGATTAGCTGGATTTCAAGAATGTTACGATGTTGGCCTGCCGGCATATGCAGTTGACACAGATGGACACTTGTTTTTATGTTTTAGTGTGAGATTTCTACTGATAATTTTAAGTTTTATCAAGCCAGTATTTGCTTTTGACAAGCTACTTTTTTTTTTTAGCTTTCATTTTAATTTAAATTAGTAATATCCAGTAACTTTCTTGTGGACCTGGGCCCACACATTGATGTCAAAGGAAAGGCTGACCTATACCCCACTCTTCTTGCAGAGAGAAAAACTTCTGTAGAAAACATTCATCCTCCTAAAATGAACACACTATCGCTTTCTTTTAATAAGGCAAATGTGCAAGCTCCCATTTTTATGTTTAAGATTTTTAGCAATAAATGGACCCCTTTTCTATGACAAAAGGACTCATTTTTTTTTTGTTAGAATGGTATAGATTTAGTTTACACCTCTGAAAGTGAGAAAAAATAGCTATGTTTAAGGAGCACCATCCTTCCAGAAGGTGAAGTCTGGCATCTTTTGCAGCTTCCAACATGTTTTCTTGGTCCTTTGTTTAGCACCATTCATCTTCCCATCACATCAGACCGATTTTTTCCTTTCCAAACAATTCACCCAGCATTTTGCTCCCTCAACACCACATTATTTGTTTGTTGCCACAGAAACTTTTTTTCTTATTTGCCAGGAAGTTTATTTCATCCACCCCCCCCCATCTCTGAATTCTGCATGTCTGTTGTGTTCCCTGTGTGGCTTGTTCCAAACTGCAAACAGGACTTCTCATTGATTCGGCAGTAGCCGTCTTCTTGCCACTGACCCATAAATTGTGGCTTTCTGGGATGCATGACTAATAGTTACCTTGTCAACAGATTCTCTGAAGCTTCTAGAGTTAGAATGGGTCTCTTAGATGCCTCTTTGATTAAAGCTGTGCTTAGGTGGATGTCCATGTCTTGGTATTTCTGCAATTGAACCCCTTATGTTCATAATGCTGTTTGTTGACTAATGTTCAGCCATTGGGGCCATTAGAAAAGCTGTAATTAAATTACTCATATCTAAGTAACACTAAAAGAAATAGTTCAATTTATCCTAATGTACAAGTATCAGTTAAAGGGAAGTGAATACTCTACCTGGCCCATGAACAAGGACTTACAAAAAAAAAAAAAAAGTAGCTGCATAACCGACTGAAATGACAGAGCATTCCACCTACCAACAGAGTTTGAATTAGGCTTAACAAATGCTGGAGGGAAGTCCAGACAGAGGCTCTCTCTAGCTAATGTTGGTGGATCACAAGGTATTTCCTGACAAAAATGGAACGCATCTGAAATAAAATTCGTACCTACCCTTTAAGAAGACACAAAGCGCAGAGTACCTTTTGTCTTCTGACTGGTTAATAATAAATTTGACAATCTTCCTGTTTAATGCCATGTTGTATTTCCTAAATGCCAAAACAGTGTGAGAAGGAAGTCTTCAGATTTTATTTCTTTAAATTCAGATGTTTACATACACCAGGGTTGGGCAGTCAAGAATAGGAACCCCATGGTCATCGAAGCAGCTCTTAGTACCTTTGACAATGTGCTCCAGGTGCCAAGTCCTGCTCTATACAGCTCATCCCCAGAGGGAAACAAAAAGTGCTCTACAATTTCCTGGTAGATGATGAATGCATTGACTGTCAGAAAACACAGTGGATCAACACCAGCAGATGACGTGGTACCCCAAGCCGTCAGTGAATGTGGAAACTTGTCACTGGACTTCAAGCAATGTGGATTCTGTGCCTCTCCGGTCTTCCTCCAGGCTCTGGGACCTTGATTTCCAAATGAAATGCAGAATTCACTTTCATCTAACAAAACTTTAGACTTTCGAGCAACAATTCTTTTCTCCTTAGCCCAAATAAGATGGTTCTGACATTGTCTCTGGTTCAGGAGTGGCTCGGCACGGGGAATGTGACATTTGTACCACATGTGCAATTTTTGTCTGTGTGTGTTGGCTGTTCTGAAATGCATTTAAATCCTCTCTGAGGTTTTCACTGTGGTTAGTGCACCCAATTGTGTCAAAATGTCTTCCTTCCACTCAATTTTCTGTTAATATGCTTGTATATAGAACTTTGTGAACAACCAGCCTTTTCAGCAATGACCTTTTATGGCTTACCTTACTTGTGAAGGATGTCAGTGACTGTCTTCTGGACATCTGTAAAACCAGCAGT
Source organism: Poecilia latipinna (assembly GCF_001443285.1). NCBI lineage: Eukaryota > Metazoa > Chordata > Actinopteri > Cyprinodontiformes > Poeciliidae > Poecilia > Poecilia latipinna. The sequence goes on from NW_015112893.1 coordinate 171,782, forward strand.
CTTCCTCCTAATTGTGTAGCCTACAGACCCATAGTGAGGGACCATTTAAAATGTCAGTAAACCTTTGCAGGTGTTTTGAGTTAATCAGCTGATTAGGATGTGACACTGTGACATTCTATTAACGACCTTTTTCACAGTATTTTAAGTTTTTGAGACATTAAATTTTGCGTTTTTGTTTTACCTGTAGCCTATAATCATCAAAATTACAAGAAACAATTATCGTGATATGTCACTCTATTCGTGATTGTTCAATATGACATTTAAGCATCACTTTCTGAGATGATTGGCAATAAGTATTTTGCTTTTCTGTTTTTTTTTTATATTTTTATTTATTTTTATTTTTTTATATTTAAAAAGTTGGTGTCCTTTTTTTATTGCAATGCATGACGATATCTGGTTTCAAATATGGAGAGATTTGTGTCAGGAAGGGCAAATATAACTCAAATCAGATATTCAAATCAATAGAGACACATAATTTGCAGTGACGACCCTTGAAGAGAAGAGCAGAATAAGGAGAAGAAGATAGATCCTTCAGCAGGTTCTGGTCCTGCCCTGAGGTCTTTTCCCAGTGTGACATACTTGAACACATTCCAAAAAGGGGGAATGTGGTTCAGAGGCCAGAACCACCTCAACTCACTCCTCTACCTGATTCGGAGCAGCAGCTCCACTTGTATTTTCTAAGGCAAGAATAACTAACTTGCCTGATGAATTTCATAATAATAAAAAAAAAAACTTTTATACAAGTGAGGATTTTGTCCTCCAGTTACACTGCAGGCCATAAGTCTATTCTGGCCTGCAGTACCGCTTTTAGACTACTTTATTATATTTAGTAGGGTTGTCAAAGTTCATCACTTTTAACTTCCAAAGCAATGACTCAAAAAGCTTTTAAAAAATATTATTCTAAAATATCATACTCATCATACTGACCCATGACAAGTATTTGCAGGTTTGACAGAAGTCTTCTCTCCTTGTCTCTCTGACTGACCCTTTCCATGTGTCCAGGATCTTGTTCTTTCAGTCATGATTCAAATCCCAAATGCATAGCTGAGGGTCAGGATGCAGAATTGCCAGTTTATTGAAATCTTTACGTTTTGACACTGCTCTTTCTTCAGCACAACAGACTGGAGCAGTGGCCACATTACTGTCGACAAGACCCCGTTCCGTCTGTCAATCTCCTGCTCTGTCTTGATCATTGGTAATGATCAAGACACTTGAACTTCTCTCTGAGGCAGAGATTAACCTCTCTGGTAATGACGTTCTTGGTTGAGAATCAGAACCTCGGATTAAGAGGATCTGCCTGTCATCCCAGCCCCTTAACACTTGGCTGTGAGCTGCTGTTGTGCTTGCTGAAGATCATAGCTTTAAGATGCCAAACAAGCTAAGTCGTCTGCAAAAATAATAATAATAATAATAAAAAAACAAAAAAACCCACTGAGTTTCTCAAACCACTCACATTGAAATAAAACCTTTAAATCAAATGTATTAGGCTAGAAAGATGAACAGGACAATGGAACAGAAGAGCCAGATGCTAATGTCTCTTAAGATGCGTTTGAAGTTAAGGACAAATATGAACCAAGACAAAGTAAAACAAATAAATAAAATAAAATTAAAAAATATATATACCTCCTCAAATTGGAAAGCAGACGGTTGGTACTCTTTACTACAGTATGCCCACAACACAGACAGGCAGGTCAACAGTTATGAAGACAGATGAATGATGCAACACCTACAGCACTGAGGGAAAGGAGATCAGATGTTGACAACTAGATGGACACATCCTAGGCATTCAAGTGTTTTCTCACATCTCGCTAGCGTGTTTCATTTGAGCACATTCACTTCGAATGACTCGACTCGGCCTGTACGTGGAAAACATTCCTCCACGTTTGTAGCCTCTCTATATACGTTGCAGAATGTTACTGAGTTTAGCATAATATTTGCAGTGCAGCAGGCGGCCTAAGATAAACGCTTCACAAGCAATAATCTTTCTGAAGACCTGAAGTCTCTGGTGTCACCCACCGTGCTAAAAATCTGCACCGTGTGGACCTATTTCATAATTCATAACACTCTGCCAGCATTTATAAATAGGGTCTAAAGTGCTGAAGCCTGAGAGAGATTATAACTCATATTAATCTGTTTTCTGGATTGTCACACTTCTCTCTGTATGTGTGCGCCGGCACTTTACATCTATTTCCACGTTTGCATGCATGAAGATAATTCAAGCTCAGGTCTCCTGTTGTGCCTGCCAGAGTTCATGAAATACAAACGCAAACGTGTATGTAAACACAATCTATAGTGTGTCATGGGAGAGCGGTCCTATGCGGCAAGTCAACCCGAACAGGGCTATCGCGTTATCACCCAGGAGAGAAGGAGTCGGTAGGTGGCAGTCATGTCCTATTTCCAAGATCCACATGGGAGGAAACACTTTTTCCCTTTTTCTCCTCTCTCATTCTCTCTATCTGTCTGTGTCGTTTGCTCGACGACTTTTATTCCGACATGCTCACACGCACAAAAAAAACAACAGTTTTGTGCCCCA
>NW_015112893.1:177908-178496 GCF_001443285.1 Poecilia latipinna
TTTTTTTTAGTTCAGGGAATGCTTGCAGACTGTAAAAGAAGGAGGGCAATTTTCCCTGGCATCGCTGCCTCGGTCTTGCGGGTGAGCCACCTGCAGTCAGTGGCGGAGCATACCCGGTTGAAGTTGGAGGAACAGCCTGTCAGTGGGAGGTAACCTTACACGATGCCCCTTATCAATTCACTGTCTGTCGGCGTTTTATTTATATAGCTATATAAAAAGGCTGAGCGGCTCGGGGCACTTTGAAAGCGACCGATGGATGCAGCGTGCCTGTGCGTAATGGAGCCATCTAATTAAAGCCGACTAATACACTCCGCGGTCCAGCGAAGGGGAGGCTAGCTGGACAATCGACGTCTTGTGGAAACGCACTCCAAAGGAAAAAAAAAATAAAATATTCTGTCACATCAAAAGGAGACTTCATGAGGAAAATTCACGGAGCGGAGGGAGGGTGCAGGAGACATGAATGCTTTCAGTGAACTGTGACTCCCCTCCAGACTGGGTGCGGAAAACGTGCAGGAATTGAGCTTTTTTTTTTTTTTTTTTTTTTTTTTTTTCTTCCCCCTCTTTTTCTGACTTTAAAAGTGGCTGGTG
>NW_015112893.1:181867-247110 GCF_001443285.1 Poecilia latipinna
GAGGGGGCTCTTGTGTGGGGAGGGAGGCAGGGCGTGAGACCCCCCCCCCCCCCCCTCCTAAATTAGGCTAATGCGCTAAAAAAAATCAATCAGGCTTGATGACTGACAAATATTCTTATGGGGACTTGATAAAAAGTTATATTTGAAGCGTAAGCGAGCGGGACGTTGAAGCAACCCCACCTCCTCTTCCTAAGGAGGAAAAAAGCTCTGTCTTAGTGTCTAAATGACGAGCTTTCCAGGATATAGCTTTGATGTGCCTGGGCATTGACCAACACGAGCTGATGGGTTTGGAAAGGTCAGTTTTTAAGCTCTGAGAAAAGACAAAAGGAGGCTTGGATTCATTTAACTCCTTTTTTTTTCCTGAAAATTTGGGAGCACATCACCTTTTGGTCGGGGAGACTAGTTTCAACAATCGCACTTGTCGGGTGCCTTGGTTGTGATTTGCGTCTTGGATCAAGAGGAAATATCCATTTGATTTGCGGGGTATAATCACTGTGAGACTTTAGCAGCACGCCGTCCGGACTAATGTGTGGATTACATACCACTTGTTTTTCATTTTTCTTTTTTAAAAATTAGGAACACAATGTCTTTGACAAGAAGACGACAACACGGAATTTTGTAAACGCGCCTGAGAATTGCGGAATTTTTCTATGCAGTTCTTTTTTGGGGAGGGTGAGAGAGTGAGAGACGGACCGTTAACCGACTCAAGCAAGACACATCTCCCAGATCTCTTCGTGGAAAAGTAAGTTTTTTTTTTTTTTTTTTTTTCGTTAAATATGCTCTGGGGTGTTCTATGCCTTCTTTACCATGTCTTGCTTCTTGCAACCGTCTTTAATGTTTCTAGAGCTGCAGGGATATGGGCTCGTTATTACCTGGGTTCTATACCCCATTCAGTGATGCTGCATTCTCAAAGTAAAAGATGTTTAATAACCTGCTCCTTCGACAAGATAGTAGAAAGATACGCACGTTCGCACAGGTCTGCTTTGGCGTCACCGCGCGCCCTTGACTTGAGTGAGCGAATGCGCGACAAATATATGTATTATTATTATTTTTTTTATTATTATCAAATGACAATAGTTTCCATCTATGATAATATGACGCCTGTTTGTTTGGAGCAACAATAAAGAGGACAAGTCAGGTTTTGCTTAGCGCAAATGTGACACCTGTCCTCCCCTCTGCAGGTATCAGTGCAGTCCATATACCTGTTTTTGCGCTCAACCTATTCAACAACTGAAAATCTGACATATTAGCACGTGTGCATCTGATCTTGAATAAAATTGACCTACATGGTTTAACATACAAGTAATATTACAGAAAAGCTGTTGATGAAACTGGAAATTCTTGCTCACTCCTGGATCTTTGAATAATCAAACCACAAGTCCACCCCCCCCCTGCCCCCCTCCACTTTTACTTAGTGTGGCTTACACAAAAGGCGCTTTTTCACTTCTCTGTGGTAGGCTGGGAGGGAGCTGTCCCTCTACGTGGTGCTGAAATTAAGAAGAAAAAAAAATCCACTGTCTTCATTCTGGTCCTTCCCAGATGGAGTAATATAGAGAGGTACGCTAGACGGCTTGCTAGAAGTCTGTTTTGAGCTCCACCGCAATATGCCACAAAGCAACAGTTACCACTTTGTGAATGTGTGTTTAAAGTTTGATGAAAACCAAAGAGCGTGAGATATTTCAAATTACAAGACATGCTTTTATAATAAGTCTCGTCTTCTAATCAAGACTGATATCCAGCGAAGTCAGTCGTGGGTTCTGCACCTCTGAGGCTTTTTCGTAAAAGTTCACAGGGACAGAAAAGTCACTAATATTGTGGGACTTGTTCTCCAAAAGCAGTAAGAGAACGTCATGATTTTTATTTTGCATGTTGCTGTGGCTGTACTTGAAATTTAGAGCTAGGAAAAAAGAAGAAAATAAATATCTATGTTTCTCCTTTTCTGACTTGACTAAGACATAGTCAAGTTAGAATTGACTAACTTGACTATATAAATTGTCATTTCTAACCTAAACATATGATTCTCGTATCATTTGAAGGTTTGAAGATTTTCAGAAAGGGCCACTGTTACAAATTAAATAATTGTTGCAATGCAGCTTGCTCTTTCCACTTTAACACTGATGCATTAAAAAAATGCTATGGATATAAAAATATAGGACTGTCCACAATGAGTGTAGTGTCTGTGTTTTTACCCGGATCCCCCTGAGGATAAAGTTTTCAATGAAGATGGGTGGTCACTCTTCAGTCAAAGAATACATATCATATATAACCTGTGAATGTGAGAAACATGGCATACATTTTTCACCTCACTGAAACAAGAAAAAAAAAAAAAAACTTTCTAATGATGGAGTGACATTACTTTTAAGAAACACATTTCAATGCCGATTTTATGTTTTTTTTGCCCTGTCATATGCTTTAGTATGATAAATCTCCCTATATATTCCCAGGATTGCAGTTGTATATTGGCAACTGGTGCGAAGTGATTCATGGAAATAATCAGAACGACTGTTCCTCCTCCCCATTCAACACTGCTCAAACCTTTTCCTTGCAATAGACATATTTATTTATTTATTTTAAGATATGGATGGTGCTTGCGGTTTCAGAATGCCATATGATTTAATAAGGGCATGGCAAGATAAATATTTCTAACCGACATAAACAAAAAAAAAAGCTTATTGGTTTTGAGCTAGTTTAAATTAGAGTCTGTTTATTTCACTGTGTCAAACCAAGAACAGCTGTATCCCCTGTGTGTCCCCATTAGCCCGTCTAAACAGTGGGGAATAGCCTTAGAGCAGGTGCAGCAAAGAGACCAAGTGGGACTTCCTGCTGCTCGCACAAAGCCAGTCTTCAACTAATAATGTAGTCACCAAAGACATCTGTTATGTGCCCTATTTCTTTTGCCATTGTTGTCTTGACTTATCTATTGAAAATCTTTCTGGGCAGCTATGTCAGAAAATAAATGAACTTGTCAGCTGGAAAAGGGCACAACTGCAATGAGGTGCCAGGGTCTTGTGAGGCGACAAGCTGTATACCCATGTTTCATTCCCAAAATCCCTTTGTCATCTTTTTCCACCCTTTTTCAGCCCGGGATTCACTTCAGATCAGGGCCAGGACTGTGTGCCATATAATAAACTGTTCATTTCTAAAATCGGATTAATCTCTGTAAAGCTCAGCTTAGGACACCATTAGCATTCATTTCTTTTGCTGCCGGAGACTTGTATCAATAATGGAGCTACCCGTACATTTTTCATCTTCTCTGGGTATAGACTATCTCAGGGGGTTTCATTCATTGGGAAAAAAGGGGAGCTGTTGAAGTGATCTCTTATCTTCGTCCTTGCCTTCTTTAATAGAGCTCTGTGATGTTGGAGGTCTAAAGTGGTAGGCCAGAGAAGACGTAGTCCTAATGAGGACCGGGAAATGAATTTTTATATGGAAATAATGCTTACAAAAATGGTTAAATTGAGAATTTTTGCCCATAATTTGAGGTTGATTTAGACGTGCAATTATTTCAAGCAATTCTTACAGGAATCTTTATATGTGCAATATCACAGTCACAAAAGAATATGTTTAATGCAAGTGATACTAAGGATGTCATGCACTAAAACTATGCTTAGCAATATTTTCTTTAGGATACCTGAACTTTCGTCATCCCTTCTGGCCATAACTTTTAGAGATCTTAATCATCAAGGTCAAAAACCTCAACCAGAGTAGTGGCATATAGCAGTGTAAAGAAAAAGCGTGATGAGAAAAATATGGGTAAATTATAATGGAATATTTTTAAAATATTCCATAATATCATGACAGTCCTCCTAATATCGTACAGCTGAAGGAGCACTAAATGGAGTTTGTTCAATAGTTCAGTTTTTTTTTTTTTATTTCACTGTTTAATACACATTTCCGCAATAACCCTCAGAGTACAGGTTATATGCTGGCGACTGAGACATTCATTCTATTGTTTGGTTGTGTTTATAAGGACTTTACGTTTCAGTTTTCTACCTAGCATTTTAATCCAATCTTGCAAAGTAGCTTCACAAAGCTAAATTAATTGTTTAAAAAATTTTTTGTCTTATAAAAACAGAGTGCCTTGCATAGGTATTTACAGCTCCCTGCCATCCATCCTTTATCTAACTCACTTATCCTTGCAGAATCATGTGTCGTGTGAGAACTGTAAATCAAAATGTGTTTTTTTCAGAATTTTATGACTAACATAAAATGCTGCATAAATGTTTAGTAGCAGAAAAATTATGAATAGTTTTGAAACTGTGTGGCATGCATTTGCAATCAGCTTCCCTAGGTCAGTACTTTTTTTTTTTTTTTCTCTCAAATTACTGCAGACATTTTTTCAGAGAATGCCTCTACCATTTTTGCACATCCGTCATCTGACAGTCACATTTGTCTCAAACTTAGTCTAATTAAATGGATAGCATCTATGAACAGCCATTTGCAAATCGTACCACAGATTCTCAATTGAATTTAGGTCAGGAGTTTGACTGAGCCATTGTAACACATGTTTATCCTTTGATCTAAGCCATTGTTCCATTGTACCTCTTTGATCGTGGTTGTTCTGTGGAAAACTAATCCGTCACCTCAGTTTCAAATATTTCACAGTCTGTAAAATGTTTTCTTACAGAATTGTGTTGTATTTAGCTCCTTCTATCAACGTTCTTCATCTTTTTTGTTCTTGCTGAAGACAAGGATTCTCAGAGCATGATATACCACCATGTTTTACCACGAGGATTGTGCTTGTATTGTAATACGCGGTTCTATTTTATTATTTTTTTTTTTCCAGGTATAGGCTTTTGCATGTATTCCACTATTTGAATTTTGGTTTCATCAAACCAGTGCGATAGTTGCTCAAATGATGGATAGGAAAGCACTCTGTGGGATGGTCAAATCTTGGGGCATTGTTTTATAATCTAACCCTTAAAATTCTCCACACCCTTATCCCTTATCTGTTTGGTATTTTCTATCGTTTTCATGTTAGTTCTTGTTGACTGGTGTGCTGAGGCCTTCACAGAACTGCATTATTTATACTGAGATTAAATTATATTACAAATATACTCAAAGCCTAACTAATTGACATTTAAAGACGAGACGTGTCCTTACATTGCGTCATGGAACAACACTGTAAAAGGGGCGGACACAAATATTTTATTTGCAAAGATTTTTTTTTGCAATAGTTTCAATTTTTTTACTTGATTCTGCACTAGTCTGTCTTTATCTATCCAGTAATATGTGACAGAGACAAAAGGAAACAGTCCAAAGGCTACAAATACTTTTGCTCAACAAGATGTGAGCGCTCTGCTTCTGACAGTCGCCTCTTTTGGATTTGTGACAAAAACAGCATCTATCACTTCAGGTGATTATCTGAATAGAACAGTCTGATCAAATTCAACAGTTTGTCTTTGTTTTGCCGATGTTGTAAACAACTGCATCCTCATGAAATCCTAACTCAGAAAAAAAAAATATATATATATATATATATATATATATATATATATATATATATATATTTTCCACTGTGATCAGTCAGTTGAGCATGAGACTCTTAGATCTTTCGAAAACATAATTTGCCACACCAACCAAACAGGAGTTGGTTGGTGAAATAAACAATCAGACACAGATTGTATTCCTCAGTAGATCTGATCATTAGTCATGCTCTCCAGCATATCCGTCTAAATGTTCTGTCCGGGGGAAAGAACAGCTTAGCTGGGGAACGGCCGCGGCACATTCCACCAGTCGATGGGTTAATCAATTGGTGCTCCAACTCAGCCCATCCATCTCAAGGAATAATCTGGAAGACATCATAAAAGTGCCATTCTATCTTTCAAAAGACCAGGGAGCATTTTCTCATGTCGCTTATTAGGGGAACAGGAGTGCATTAAATGAAATATGGATAAGAGTGTTTAGTGTGGCAACACTCTGAGGCATTCGTTCGCATTCGTTTTATTCTTAATATGCAGCCCAAAAATATTTTCCTATGACTCAGATCCTAAAAGGAATCCCTTCAAATCCATCACTACCCCCCCGTTTCCTTGCTTCCTTCGTCAGAATCAGCTAAGAGCACTGACCTGAATTCAGGATGCATCATTACTCACCACTTGCTTTACATCACCCACCTTCCGTCAGCGATGGTGTCTTATCAGCTTAGTTATTTGTACCTAGATCTCTTTTTCTCTACCTCACTAAAGTGTCACATGTCATCGAAAAGAGAGTGACAGCAACTGAGATGGGATTGATGTAATGGTAGTGATAACAGCTTGCTTAACTGCAGAACAAATACGCAACCTCCCGACATCTCTCTCTACACTTTTCTCTCTGGGATACACACATACACATCAACAATAACTCGTGTGCTTGGAGAAGTCAGTCTCCCTGCCTTTTGGGCATGTGGGCAGAGTCGTTTTAAAGTGATACTGACCTTGGCTAACATGTTAATTCATGCTGCTAAATTAAGTGGTAAATGAGGTGGAAAAGGGTAGAAGGCAGAGCTATCTCTGACTTGCTCAGTTTAGTTTTTATTTGATGTGCATCATTGATCTGTAGATACTTGTTCCTGAGTAAAGGAAGTAGAAGATAATGAAGAACCTTAGAACAAGAAAGTCGGGTACAAGGCCTTTCCTATGAAGTCTTTTCAGGCACATTCTGTTGACAGAGGATTTTTGGGAAGTCATGAGTGCTCTGTGTTCTGCAGTATGAACAGTCCAAGTTAAAACTATTTGAACTAGAGAGACACCCTCCAAACAGGCTTCTAGCTGTTGCATAGCAACAGAGCTATGATTGGTGCTTCCCTAGGCATCTTATGAGCTGCTAGCTAAAATAGAAGTTGACGATGGACACCAGCCTTCAATGAAGAAACTTATTTCAGGAGGCCATTTTAAAACTATACACGCATCCACTGACCGATTATTGGCTATTCTACAGCTAAAGCAAACAAAATAGTTTGAAAAGTTCTAGACTTTCTTGTAGTATTGATGGAATTATATATATATGGAAAAAAAAACATTTATTGCATTTCAGCTGTAATCATAGTATATTTTTGCTATATTGAATAAAAAGAGCTTTACTGTGGAAAAAGATAGTTGACCTGTGAGAGCAGATAGGTTTCTTGCCTGAGGAAAAGCAGCACTTTTATCTAACAAATTGCAGTTATTATTTGCCGGGTTTATTGCAAAGATGTTGCATCTCTCTCGTAGAGAAAGTGAGGGTAATTAGGTGCTTTCTTTTATATTTTCTTTTTACTTTTTATTTGGGTTTTATTTGTTTTTAAGAAAACATCCAATAAATCTTAGGGCAAGCTAGCAATTTTGCTAGTTCCCTTTTTTTTTGGTGAAAATTATTAAGATATTTTCTTTCAATTGAATGACAGGAATTTCTCTAACATTTGCCAATTAAAAAAAAAAAACATTTACATTTACATCAGGTAGATATTGTTTAACATATCATGCATGGCATAAGTATGGAAGGTGTCATATCCCAAAGACAATTTGAATAGTGTTTTATTCAGATTTTACATCAGAGACTAACACAAAATCATGATTGTAAAGTCAAAGGAAGAGTATTTTCTGAAAGAGGCTTTATTTATTTTAAATAGCATCAGAAAAGTATCTATATTTGATTTATTTTACTTTGATAGCCCCAAATAAAATTCTGGGAACCAAAATTGGTAAAAAAACAAAAAAAAAAAAACAACATTTGTGGGGTATACATAAGACTTAAAAAAACCAACAATGTCTTAGTCTCTGCAGTTATTTTTTAATGAAATAATTTTTTTTACTTGGAAACTACATTTTGTTTTTACTGAAGTTACCTTTGAGATTAAAATTTGTTTGATCTAAAACATGTACTGTACTGTGCAAATACTTTTTCATAGCACTGTAAATATCCTTTGCCAAAGCACATTAAATGTTATTTGGGGGGCTTTAGTGAGTTGTAATCACAATATGAGGTCTTGTCATGCTGTGACTGAAAGTGGCTGATCATTCGCTACTAAACAGAAACTCGTATTAACATGGTTTCTCTATTAAACTTTAGAGGAGCTAAATAGTTTTAACACCGTCACAGTAATTACAGGGATGCAATGCCAGGTTTGAAGTCTACCATTATACTGCTTAAGAGAAGAGATTTCGACCATAACGTGTTGAGTTTTAAACCCAAGAATGATTTTTTTTTTTAATCATAGTGCAAAAAATGTACATGTATACATTGGAGAGATCACATCCTCCTTCGCAGCAGCGTAATGCAGACCCAGGGATGCAGAAAGACTGTCTGCTATCTGGACATGTGGGTCAATCTTTGCCGTCTGTCTCCCAGATATGCTTTTTAACTCCTCAGGGCAGTTACACTGGCAATCAGATGGCTGTGCAGCTCAGCTTCACAGCAGGAGTCTGGTCATCAGTCAAAGACCCACAATGCTACACAGCACGTTCAATCTGCGTCTAACAGTCGCATGCTTGCAATAGTGTCGGGCTGTGTGAACAAAGCTTTGATAAAGATGAAGACAAAAAGCTTTGCGTCCATTACAACTCTCTTGTAATTTCAAAAAGCCTGTCATACCTTGTTTCTTCCGTTTTTTTCTATCGTTTTCATCCAAGATTAAAGTCTCAGCTTTATTTTTCTACAACTTTTCGTATTTATCTCTCCACTAACTCTTTTTGTTTGTCTCTGACCGTAATGTTTTGCTCATGAGGGCACCTGAATGTAGGCAACGTGCTCTACTATGTTTCTGATGTCACAAGGATTGTTTTACACTTGGTTTAATCTAAATTGTCCCGACATAGTCCGCTGAGGAACAGCCCTGTTTTCCTGCTCAGGTCGGGACCTTATGCCAGGAGCTGTCAGGCTTCCCCCAGAACCGCATGTTAGAGAAAGAAAATACTTGAAAAAAAATAAAATAAAATTCAGAGCACATAATGCCTGATAAGGAAGATTCATAAAAAATAATTCTCAACAGATGCAACCCCATCAAAGGAAAACCCATTCCAGCTGCAGTTTGTTTGTATGCAGCACAGAGGGTGAGAAAAACAAAAAACAAAATATATACTGGCAGATGTTCACCACCAAATCTCAAACGAAGTCGTTCAAGGAACTTTACCTAAGCAACAGAAAGAAGGACAGAGCAGGTCATATAAATATTAATGTGCAAATTAAACTTCATATATTCCTGAAAGTGTTTGTGATCAATGAGCTTTAATCTTTCTGTCACACAGCAATATTTTTCACTGATGAAAACAGAAAACTGTGGTGATGAATCTAAGTCGTGAAGAAAAGCTGTAGAGGTAGCTAATAATTCCTGGTGAAGTGTGTGTATGCATGTGTGTGCGTGCGTGTGTGTGTGTGTGTGTGTGTGTGTGTGTGTATGGGTGTGCACGGCAGTGTGTAGCCAAATGAGTAGCCTCCTGCAACCAGTGCCAGACTTCTCGGCATTTAGCACCAGTCCGTCTGTCACTGAAGGAAGAAGACAAAAAAAGAAGAAAACCACATTCTGGTCCTCATCACATTACATTTAATTTTTGTTAGTGAACTAATCAAATTTGAAATATGTGCATATAAGTACTAAACTGGAAAGGCTCCATTATGTCAGATGTATGCAAAAAAAAACTTTCTTTTTCAATATCATTAAATTAAAATCCACTCCTACTTCTCTTGAATTAAAGAGATTATTTTATAAACCCTATAAATGAATATCTGACTAAATATCTATGAATACACATTTCTTGCCTCGAAAGCAGCTGAGGAGTATGTTGGGAAATGTGTGCTTTTCAAATGTATGTTTATTAATGTTCCTGAATTTGTGATATTTTCAAAGAGTCTTTGATCCATCCATTTTTATATATACTTGCTTAATCTTTGCCGTCGCAGGAATGCTAGTGGCTTTTTCCAGTGGTCAATATGGGACAGGTGGGGTTGCCAGTTCATCACAGGGCAATAAAGAGACGGAATAAACAACCATGCTGGGCTGTAATTTAGAGAGGCCAAATAGCCTAACATGAAATTATGAAATATTTACACTTAGGGAGAAAGAAAATGGCTAAACCACTAACAATAACTCACCACAATATAAAACTGTGTGTCTCATATAACTGTTCCTTACATCTTCCTCCTCCGACTTCACTTCCATCATACTACCCAGAGATAACCCAGTCATGTACAAGGAAAGCGTGAAAACAGAAAGGCTTGGACAGGTTGGAAGTCCAGGACTTTCTTGCTGCGAGGCAGCGGTGTGACAACTGCAACTTGCAACCCCAGACTCTTTTAATGAAGTGAAATATTGTAACTATTTTCCTGAGAAAATATTTCGAAATAGATTTCTAGATACAAGACACAGTCCCACATTAGCATTTACGACTGGAAGGCGAAGAGTTGCAGGGATTAAACAGGGTCAACTCACATCGACCCCTTCCAAATGATGGAGATGATGGTTTACCTCCTCCTACTTCATTGTTAATGGGTTTGCAAGTGTTTACAAGCCAAAAGTCGGTGAGAGTTTGCTTGCTTTAGTGACTCCTTGATTAGGAAGACTGCACAGGGGGGAAATAAGTTATTCCCAAAATCTAAATACATATAGAAACCCATTAGCTGCTTTTTATTTTTGTAGGTTTTTGCTACTAAGCTGCATTTGAAGTTGAATCTCTAATACTGATCCAACCTTTACTAACAGTAGACATTTAAGCAATATTAAATTCCTATATGTTTCTAAATGTCCATCTTTAAGCCTCATTAACTGGTTGCAACCTCCCTGTCTACCATGTTTCTGTGATGAGTCCTTCATGTTCCCTATGTGAGACTGTTTGATTCCTCCCTGCTCCAGACTCTGTCTCAGTGATATAGTGATTATGTATAGTAACAGGAACGTTCCAGGCTCTGTGTTGACTGCTAATTGGGCTCCAGAGTAACGACTGTGTCATATTAATGACCCAGATCCAGCTCATTGTAATATTCATGGGGTGTGTGGATTGCCTTTTCTCTCTGGGGTTGCATGGAACAGAGGTTTATGATTGTGTAAGTGTTTGTGTGTAAATGACAGAGTTGATGTGTTTGCTTTTGTGGGCATTGGGAACAAAATACTGATCTCAGTGCAGAGGCCCTGATCCATTTCTCCTTTTGTGTCACTAGAAAAAAGGACTTTGCAGCCTTCACTGCCCACTGCCTGTGTGGATTTCTCCATTTTCTAACTGCCATTGCAATGGAAAGGTGAATGTGGATTTAAATCTGTTTAGTAGCTTAATTCACAGTCTTTGTGAAGAATTATGCTAACAAAGTGACATGTAAGCCATGGAACCAGGTGGGCTATAGTGAATCATTTGCTCTATAAGCAGATCCAGAATGAACAGACTTTTTTTTTTTTTTCCAGAAGATAACAAACCCTTAGAGACATGTGCAGCTTTTTATAGGGCACTACAGGCAGGTTAAAAGGTTCCTTTGTGCTTTGATTAAACAGGTGGGACTGCAGTCACTGGGATGCAGTCCTTCACCTGCCCCTCTCACAAGAACTGCCTGTATTTGCATAATACTCATCCGAGCACAAAAGACATGGTTTATTCTGTTTTCACTGGCTTTAAATCTGGGTTTATTTTAATACAAGAAATTAAATGCCAAACATTATATGGCATTGTTTATTTTTATGATGGCGATTTTCTTTTATGCCCCTTTTGAACCTGAATTAGGTCATAAGACTTTGAGGTTTGCCTTGCTGCTATAATGTGAAAACTACTTGGCGAAGGGAACAGAAAGGAAACAACCTGTTCCTGTGTTGGTCTGGACAAGACGACAAGTGGAGCTGACCGATTAGAAAGCAGGGATGGGAATCTTTTGCTTTCTCATTAGTGGATTCAACTTTGATTCAAAATTTATTTTTGGTTCAAAACGATCGTCCATAGTGACTTCTGCTTCAGTCTGTAGGTGTTCAAAGGATCCTCACGGTGTACTCCAGCATTGCTCTTTGGTGTCTTTTTGACATTTGTAAAGCATTAAATATTACATGCTTAGATGGAATTGTTGCAATTTCCATGACACATTAGTGTCAACTTTGATTGACAAGTTTTTGCTTTAGTTTTTGCAAGTTTTTGTTTTACTCTTTTAGTGAAGCTGTGGCACAGCTGTCACTGAAAAACTTAAGGCTCTCCCGTCTTCATCTGGAGAGAGCCGTGTCAATTTCTTTCCAGAAGTTTTTAGGAATTTAAAAGTCTTTGTAGATATTCAGTGAAGAATGGTACAAATGCACAAAATTCTTCATCTCATCAGATAATTTCTCCTTGGAAGAATTTATGTTGCCTGTGGATACGATAAACAGATGGACTAGTTGAACAACAACATTGCACTACAGCACATTTCTGCTAAAAAAAAAAAAAAAAACACAGCCACAAAGTTCTGACAAATCACACAAAACTATGTACTTATCTCTAACTTTGCTCCACTGTAGCTTGGATTTCTGGTATTCCCAAAGTTCTCAATCTTCATTTTGTAAATCTTGTGTGACAAACATTAAGAGAAATGCACTCCATGTGATGATCCTGGAGGTCCAAAGGATCATTGATCTGTTCAAGCGGAGAAGCTCATGCCAAGCTTGGTCTTCCTGCAAATTTGGGAAAAACAATTAAATGAGTCCAAATGTTTGCCCTCAAGGAAGGCTGTGTGATTCAAATCTCTCTCCTCTTCATTTTTAGTTTCCTCTTTGTTTCGGTGCTTTCTGCACACCCATAAGTTTCAGCAGCAGCTGCATGGTGGCATCAGGATGCCCCACATAGCTACAAATTGGAAGGCGACAGACAGTTAATTTGCTTTATTTTTTATTGTTTTCAAAACAACTTTGGGACACTTTATTTTGATTCTGAATTGTAGTAAATGAGAGTTTCGATTCTTATGTAAATTGGCTTTTTTTGGGACACTCCTATTGACAGGACAAGTTATTTTGAGAAAGAAAACAAAATAAGTGTCATATCCTTATTATGAGGAGGGAACTTCACTTTCCAAAGAGAATACTAGAGTTCACGAAAGACTAATCTCCTCTGAATTTGAATTGTTGTAGTTTTATGTGTGCATGTGTTCACTTTTAAATAATGAACCCAAATTCCAGAGCTGTATCTCCTTGTCCAGACTGAAATGATCCCTAAAAATAGGGGTAGTGTGAGTGGAGGTTGTCTTCTGTCTTTCAAAGACAAATGGGATTTTAATGAAGAGCATAGGAGCTTTAACAGAGTCTCTGGCAAAAGATCCAGCACAGATAAGGCATTCATTATAAGCAGTTAAGAATGGCAGCTATCAATCTGTAAATGAGTAGTATAAGTCACATAAATTACACCGCGAGCCTTGGAAGCACACCCATAAATGTCAAAAATACAAATTGCCTTCAGTAGATAGAATGCAGACAGGGGCTGTATGTAGGGTTCTGTTAACTCTAAAAAGGCAAGAATGCACCTAGCTTTTATATAACATGACAATAGAAGATTTCACCATTGTTAGTGGAAAAAAAAAAGACTTTGCAAACTTAAGGGAGATGTGGTGTATTCAGACATTGGCTAAATAAAAGGGGGAATAAAAAGCAGTTCTCTGTTCTGCCATGTCTATATCCATTTGTTGCAGCATCAAAGGATTTACATCATCGTGATTGCAGAGATTATGGAATGGGCTGCAATTCAAACTAATTGATGGAGCTAAGCTGTAATATGTCAGAAAGTACTGTATGCATGCATGTACTTTATGTTAAAATGAGGAAGTTCACCATCATTCTTAAAGTTATGCCAAAGCACTTTAACGTAGGGTAGAAATTATTGCAGACTCTCTACAAAAGGTTGCTTTGCTGATGACTCGTTTTAGTACCTGAAAGTTGTTTGCAAGTAGACCATAAAATAATGAAATGGCAAAGAGTCGAAATGACAAGCTTCTCTTTATCCCGGGTGTTGCTGTAGAGTTGTAACACTTTCTGTTTCTTACTTTGATTGTCACAGTTCTTAGCACTCACAAATGCGAAAAATGCTAACAATAAGCATCCCGTACAGCCACTTAAAATACAATTTGCAAAAGCTATGGGAGATTTGGTTGTGATATCGGAACTGACTTAGACGTTTTAGAGTTTTTGAAATACAGACATTATTTTATATGCAAAGCCCTCAGTTAAATGTATAGCATATAAAAAGTATTTCAAATGTAAATACCAGCTTATTCCTACCAGGCATTATGGTTTACAGTGAAAATGCTTCATTGTGGCTGTTCTTGTTGTCCTTGAGACATTTCTTTTATGTGGGGAGAGAAAGAACTAACACGCACAAAAGAAACCCGTTTGTTTTAGGTGAAAACAAAACAAAATAAATTAAAAAAGACAAAGTTGGATCACAATGTAGTTATTAAACTTTTGATTGATTTTCTTTTTTGTATTGATTGCAAAGATTAACTTGCTTCACATTAGCTTAGTGGCCTACACCAAGATTATTACTGGGTTTCAATGTTTGCATGTTTTTCTTGTGTTTATATGCATTTTCGATGGCTACTCTAGTTCTTTCTTACAGTCCGAAAACATGCATGTTTGGTTAATTGGTCACTCTAAGGTATCTTTAGGTTTGAGTGTGTGTGTATGCATATTTTTTATCTCTATATTGCCCTTTGATAAGACTCTCAACATGTCAAGGGTGTACTCTGTACCGTGTTAAGAAATTGCAGGAATAGACACAATTACTGACTTATTTATTTTCTGACACACCAAAGTTAGACTTTTTTCTGGAAATATTATTGATCCTCTTTAATTATTGTCTGAGGACTTTTTTTTCTGATTTGCATCATTACAAAAATTTGCTTTCATTTCTTTAACACATTGGAAGTGAATTCCTTCCCCAGTCAAATCTTTCAAGCTCTGCATCGTCTCAGCCCTCTGTTAACCCCAAGGGGCTGAATCTTCCGCTCCTTTCTACATTGGCCGGTGACTTATGTGCCTTGAATCAAGCAGCTATTCCATGGAAGCAACAATACACTTACTGATTTCAGTTTTACTGTTCTGTCTATAATGAGAAAGCTAAAGGTGGCTGGCCACTGGGACATTGCTCAAACAAGGCAGGCTCAGGGCAAGCAAAGCTCCTCCAGAAAGCCAGAACATCAGTGCTATTGTTAGCACATAGCAGGAGATTAGCACTGATGGCTGTACGCAAGCTTGCAGGCTTGGCTGGTGTTCTGTGTCAGATGATAACCAAGCCCACCCCTGCTGCCACGGCCACCATGTCGAAATTAGTCAGAATAGCTGCAAACAAGACTTCTCGTAGCCCTATAATCAATTCATCTACAAAAAATTGGATCAGTCAAATTCATCCTACAATCATTTAACCGAGTCATTCGTTAGCATCAGATAATTTACGTTTTTTGTTCCGTCAATTTCTGAAGGTGAGAGGTTTGTAGCGGATGTAGCAATCTGCAGTTGTGTGATAAACTGATAAAAATTCCATATACATTATGAAAAGGACAAATACACAATAAAGAGCAAATTAAAATGCTCCCTGTGTTCCCCACAGTGGAGAGAAGCAGCAATATACCCGCTTAAGCGTTGCATGAGAACTGTTGCTGGCAAGAATACTCTGGCTGCAAATTACATGTTGTCTGCGCCTTTCATTTTCACTGTGTAACTATTTCTGAACCACAGACAATGTACCCACATCCCTAGACACACGCAAACACATAATTTTCCAGTGCCTCTAACTGATTATAGTCCATGATTAATTAGCAGACAGATTGCTAAACGGTGTTGAACATGGTTTGATGTGCAGAGGTAAAGAGTATACCCTCCATGGAATTCAATAATGTCCTCCGTGCCCAGATCCTTCCCTCACTCTTTCCTTCCTTCTCATCCTTCTCTTCCATCCAGTCCTTCCTTCCTTTCTATATAAAGCTCTTCTAGGTTAATCATTCCTAGAGGACGACAGCTCTGTAGTGATGCAAAAAAGTGCCACACAGCTGTGCGGAGCAGGGTTCTTGTACAACCACTTTCAATGATTACAGACCCTTAAGGGATAAATCCATATCTTACTGTCACAGGACTACGCACCCTAGTCCAGATGATGAGTTTTATTCCGATTCTGGGCTTTGTTTCAACCCCGCTGAACCAAATCACTTGACCTTTTTCCATCATTTATCCTTGTATTTGCTTGTCCTTTCACTTTGGCACCACATGAGGCTTTTCTAATCTTGATCCTATTATACGGAATTCCTTCACCTCTCTTCTTTCTCGCTTATGGATCCAGTGGGAGGCGAGTATTTTAATTCGCCTGTTTGCATATGGGAGAAGTGTCCAGCACTGATGGATGACTCCCGCTCTTGCAGTCTCACAGTAGCTCGGGGTTTACAATAGAACTGGCTTTTGAAACTCTCACAGGTACACATCTTTGAATACAGAGAAATAAATAAATAAAAAGAAAACCCACTCACATGTACTGCGCACTAAGTACATTCAATATACTGACATGCTACTCCCTTATTGCAACTAGAAATGTGGAGTCAAACACCCTTGTAATTGATTCTACGTCAAAATAATCAATCATGCACATAAAGCATGCATTATTCACCAAGTGTCTACAAATGTAAGACATAAATGAAGTAACTTTAGCAGAAAGAGAAATGGAAGGGAAACAGTGAGAGCATTGAACTAATCCTTTTGTAAAACTCACATGAAATCAGCGGTTGCCAGTAATGATCTTATCTGCCCCATGTCCAGATTAGTCTGCATGGCAACTCTCTTAATCAATGTGGTTGCAAACTGTGATGTGATGCGACTGCTAACATGGAGTCTTTCTGTGTCGCCCTTTCCTCTTTCCACTCACACAACCACACACACACACATGCACGTACGCGCAACTACACACACATGCCTGCAGGTTCTCTAGCTAAAGTTAAATGTCTGCCAGCTGAGCATGTCCCTCAGTTGGGCTTTTGTTCGCCTACAGCTGAAGCCCTGTAATTTGTGTGCCAGCAATTTGTCAGGACTGAAGGTTTAGGAAGGCCAGATTTCTTGAATGTTCCATACAAAATAGTCTTCATATAATCTGCAGTTGTATTCTGGAAAGTTTATTGCATAATAATTTGAGATAATAAGCAAAATTAGTAACATGTCAGAATATATATTTTGTTATTGTTTGTTTGTTCCTTAGCGCGTGCCGCATTGATGTACCTGTGTATTTAGAACTTTGTCTAATTACAAATATTAATGAAACTAGGAATCAGTTTTCTAATTGAGCAGAGAATTTATCCATACAGTGTTCCCAATTACTACTCAAATGTAATAATTTCAGAACTTTACAAAAAGACCAATACAAAAGAGTTCTGTTGTGTGTCTATGTATAGGCATGAGTGCAATTTTGCAAAATTCTAGAGTGGCTGTTTTGACAGTTTATATCCATGTTTCTCAAACTGTGGTACAGATTCTTGAGCAGCCGTTCTGAGCTGCACTCAGAAATGTTAATGATTTCAAAAAACAGATTGACTCTGGTGCCAAGAATGACACAATACTAATTCCAAATTTGCTTTGATTCATTTATATCTGAATTTGACAGTGTTCTAGTCCAAAAAATTGCTAATTGAAAAACTCATGACCACTCTTAACAGGTAAAATAATAATTAATTTCTATAGAGTTATACATTTCAAGCATGATATCAAGATGTGTGTTACACAATGTAGTACTGTTTGTTGTTTAGTGAGATAAACATTGTAAGAAGGGCAAAAAAAAACTATTTCCACTAACTAATTTCATATTGTTAATTATCTTAATGTTTATGCCATCCTGTTACAATATGACCAACCTGGAAGTCTCATCTCCTCTCTTTGTAATCAACAGACATGATTTACTAATATGGGAGCTTCCTGTATCTCCACATTTAGTGCACTTTGCTGTGGAAGGAAAAAAACAAACAAACAAAAAAAAACATAAATATGTTCTGCTCATTAGCAGAATGAAAGAAAGCAGGTGAGGAATTATTATTATTATTATTATTATTTATTATAGAGTGGATCATGCACAAAAATTTCAAGCTGATGTTTTTTTTTTTTTTTCTGTAGGCATATCTTATTGAATGCAGTCATAAAATTTATCCACACAAAATCCAAAATTTAATTTTCAATTCTAACATTAAGACTCTAAAGTCTGAAGTTTTATGAGTCTCACTGTGATTACTGTGAAATTATATACACTATGAGAAAGCTGCTCATGCTTTTCCACGTCTCCTTCTCTTGCCATTGCTTAGTACACCAATTTCTTTTTTTAATAGTATGAGGAATATATTTTCAGCTTTAACTGCAGCTGAGAAACCGAACATCTCTCCATCTCCTGGCAACCTATATGCTCAATTCTCCCCGGCTGGGTACCCAAAACTATGGAAACTCACTGCATACCAATCTCTGTGTGCAAGAAGCATGAGCATGGCATGAATCCTTACTTTCTTTATTTCTTTTTTTTTGCAGGGTACATGGAGTGCTTACTGCTTCATGCCTGCCAGGTGTGTGCTTGATTAGGTTGTAGCCTTGAAATGAAACTGCTGTGGCCACTCCGACAACTCCTACCATGGCAAAGACATGCATAGCTTATGGATAATCTGCCACTACCACGCTCTCCCACGCAGCACGCAGTATTGAGATATGCAGGGCAGTCGTAATAATGGTCCTCAGAAGATCTTAAAATTCTACAGTGACCGTCCACACATCGTTTAATTTTACTGCTGTTAAAAACAAAACGCATAGTTTGTCACTGCCTTCATGCTGAATTTGCATATGTATTAAGTGATTTCGCTAAATATTTCTAATGTATCAGTTTATTACCAATATCAACCATAATTAAGATGTAAAATCACTATAACAACTACATTTTTATATATTGCACCTCTTACAGCTTCCACTTCATGTTTTCAGTGTTTTTTAGTGTAGATAGAGACACCGTTATTGTGCTTGTGGTTGTGTCACTATATTTGCTTTGCACACACAGGGATTTATCACTTGCTTTGCTTCTGCTGCACTGTCCAACACCTGATGTTTTAGGCAGTTTTTTTTTTTTGCACATTTCTGGATGCAGCTTGTAGAAGAGTAAGTGTTGTGGCATCAGCTGTTTTTGGAATGTGTTCCAGTGCATCTTCTCTCATGAGCAAGCTGAGGCAAAGCTTTGAACTTTCTTGTTTTGATCTGTGGGCTTTTGGGTGCCAAATTAAATGCGCAGTCCATCAGGATCATCTGCAGATTAGAGACCGTAGCGCCCCGAAATATGCAGGGTAAAGGGAAGGTACGAGGCACCGTAGTGCTTTGGTTAATTTCATTTGCTTTTTCTATTTATTTTTTTCAGTTTGTTTTTGGACTTCCATATGTCTGACTGACTCTTTTTAATGTAGATCTACTCATTCACATGTTCTAGGGCATACAACCAAAGTCCCTAGACATGTTTCATTAGAAGATTTTCTCTACCTGAACAATAGACAGACAGATTTTATATATTCAACAAATGTCGAAGATGCTGTCTGTCTATTGGGAGACCTGCATCATTTGTAGCAGTTTTAATCTTCACCAAAATTCTTTCTGTGGATTTCCATCATGCATTGATGATTTTTAAGGTGATCTAAGTGTTCAGAAGTAGTCAGAGATTGAGTCATCCAGGCGTCCTTTGACAAAAATTAATTTCACCTGTTGGCCCATAAATATTCCACTTTTTCAATCTCTACCAGCAGTGCGGGAACCAATCAAAAAATGTGTCTGAAGCTGCAAAACATGATTTTTCATTATCACTTCAAAGCCAGATTTTGTAAGTGTTGTTAGGGGAACAGAAATAAAGAACATAAAACCCACATAAGACTTTGACTGACCTTCTGTGAGTATGTGAAGTCTGAGTGCTTTAAAGGTATTACAGCATTGCTTTGTTTGTTTCATATGTTTTTTGTTTATTTTTTTTTAGTTTTTTTTTTTTTTAAAGTAATTTTTTTAAAGTTCACTAGACTAGAAACATTTTCTGGACCAACAAAGTAGAAAATATTTGATGCACAAGGTTAAGAAATTATTCAGATTTCTTTGATTAAGGCATCTGAGACCTTTTTTGTCATTCAAATGTTGCATTTTTAAGTTGTCACTACAGAGTTAAGATAATTCACTATTATTTTTCTATTGTGCGTTTTTTTTTATTTATAATTACTGAAATTTTTAAACATCACCGTTTTTTTCCCCACCGGTTTGGATAACACTAATGTCTCCAACTAAATTACAACAGGACTGTATTCTGTCTGTCTGGCTAACCGTTTGGGTACTATGGCCAAAAGTATTCACTACTACCTTTACACATATGTAAATTTGAATGGCATTATGTTTGTTATTCTGCCCACCCACACTTTCCATTTATCACAGATTTGGATCTGTCATAAATAGTCGGGCCCACCACACGGTTTATGGGAGGGCCTATGTTGATTTTTGGCCATTCTTCTAGTTCCACATTTGTAAGGTCAGACACTGATTAAAGAAAGAAATTAACTAGGGCTGCAAGGTATTAAAAATGCTTCTGATAATATTAGCAAATATTATGATGACAATATCAACTGCAATATATACATACTTTATTCTTTCCTCTCTTTCTCGTCTGTGCTTTCATCTATCTGAGACCAGTGTCATTAGTGTCAGGTGTGAGCATAACCTGTCACAAGGCTTTGTCCAACAAGCTAAAGTTTACATTAGCATCTAAAATGCAAGTTCAGAACACTTGGAATATACTAGCTAACAATTATTGCACTGAAGAACAATCCTTTACGACATTAAAATTGTTCACACTAGCATTGTGATGATGATACATTTGCAATATATTGTGCAGCACTAGACCTAGCTGACTGCTGGTCTATTGTATTCTGAAGATGTTTCTATCAGGTCAGTCAAGTTCTTCGACAGACCCACAACATAATCCTACAAACTTAAACCAATTACTGATGCTTTTGTTATGCTAACTGCCAAACCCAGAGGTATCCACTGGACAAATGTTCTATGTCTATATTTATTATATATTTTATTTAAAGTAAAGTGGTCCACTTTCATTTACAATAGTTTGTATGTTTTTTTTTTTTTTTTTTTTTTTTTTTTAGTCAGTCAGTTTTTAACAGTAATTTCAATTCACGTGCTCCAATAACTCTGTTCCAGAATGACTGCAGTCCTAAGTGGATTGAGCACAGCAATTAAAAATGAAGCTGTGAAGGATGATATGCTCTGTTAAAAAGAAAATTATTGGTCTTCTGGCACTTTAAAGGAGCTTCTTTTCCTCATGCTTAATAATTGACAATCCAACTTGGGGGTGAAAGTTCCCCCAAGTTACCCATTGTAAAAAGGCCAAAACAGTCATTTCTACTAAGGGACGGAGAAGAACTTGCAGGGAACTTTGATTAGGACAAAATAAAGGCATGAATTAGTGCCTCACTGAATAAAGTGACTAAATGAAACGAGGGCCTAAACCTCGCTGATTATGTCAACAAAGGTATACCACTTTGACATACGTGTTGGCTTCCATTTGTTTCTTTGCTACAGCGGCAACATTTCTGTATATTTGGTATAAACACATCAACACAGCTCTTCTACTACGTCTGACATGGTGCAAGCAAAACAAAGTGATTTCCGCAGCATGCTTTGTGCTTTGTGCCCTGCCTCCTGTGTGTTCTAGACAGACACTCCACCACGCCTTCTCCCTTGAGATTCTAGCTGCGAGAGCACATCTCCAGTAGAAAATATCCCACTGTGAAGTTTGTGTGTATTTGTGTGCTAAGAGCATCTCCAGATAAAATTGGCTCCACTTTTGCCGTTAACACATTTAGTATTCACCAGGTTAACATGCAAGGCGGCTGAAAAGGTTAAAAAAAACAAAACAAAACAAAACAAAAATAAAACATATATGGCTCTATTTTTTTTTGTTTGTTTGGATTGTAAGTGAAAATACTATAGTTTACAACAGGATTTTTTTGCACATCAACAAATTGTAACAAACATACATACACACTGGACTAGTCAGTCCAGTGTGTATGACGCTAAGACAACGTCATGTGTTTGACGTTGTCTTAGCGTTAGTAGGGAACAGAAACGTGTGCAAGTTGTGAAACAGCTGAGGACACCTTTCGTTGTGTGTCTGTTTTCAATAACCTTTGTGTGCCAAATGAGTGTGGTCTGTATTTGACATTTATCAAGCAAGCAAAAGGTGACTGGTTTAAAAGTTTTTGTTGCCATGATAAAAATGTAAATTAGAATTTGTTTGGGAAAAAGTAAATGTTTATATTACCTCAAGCTGTAGTTTTCTTAAATAAATAACAGTACTTTGTAAGTATGTTTACATGCAAACACATTTGAGTGACAGTCAAATGGGAATAGAAAATCACATTTTGTCAGTAGGAAAATGTAGCTGTGATTTGACTTTACATTTCAGAGATAGAGTTGCTCAGTAGTCAAGACACTTTTATCCCAGCAAAGGTTTATCAGCAAGGTTTAGACCCTCATTTCATTTAGTCACTTTGAGGCACTAATGCATGCCTTTATTTTATCTTAATTGGAGGTCCTTACAAGTTCTTTCATGTCCTCTGTGGGGGAAGAAATTGCTGTTTTGGCCTTTTTCCATTGGCTTCCAGTCCATTTTAGAATGTAGTTTAAACTTGTTTATTTTTACTCCTGAAATCTCCACACAGAGATGGGGGTCATTTGAACCCCATGGATTTTTTTTTTACTCTGGGGCGGACTTGCACTGACCTGTGTATTTTTTTTTTGTTTTTAAAAGTTTTTTTTTTTTTTTTTTTTTTTTCTTGTTTTCAAAGTTGGATTTTATTTTATGATGTGCAAAAATTGTGTGCAAGTTGATTTTAAACCACGTAAAGCACTTTTTAGTGAACTATGTTGTTTAACTAACCTGCTATTGAAAAAACGATGGACTTCACCTCATTCTGTTGTTGCTGGTAGTGGAAAACTAAAGAGTAATCTCAACAGAATAGATCTACCTGAATGAATATTTATTTTAAAAGTGCAGCTGTTAATTTTCATGATTTTACTTAATCCTTTTTTTTTAAGACATATTTTTAAGTACTGTTGTGGAAAGTGGTATTAAAACCATGACTGGCAACAGCTGGCAGGTACTGTAAAACATATACTATACATATACAAGCAGAGTGCAAAGAAAGATGTTCCTACAAGCTTATCTGCTGACGTCCAATACTGATGACTCCTTTAATCTTGTGATCTTAGTCTTTTTTAATTTCCATTTTATCATTTTGCTCTATGTCCTTGATATCCTTCAGACACCTAATGACTTTCATTACAGAATATCTAGAAAAATAATCTAGAATCACATGTCATTACAGGTCTCTGGACAATCATTTGAAGGTCTTTTGATTTACTGTTATTTACCAGTTTTCCTGCATACAATATTTTTTGTTCACCAAGTCAGGAAGTTTAAAAACCTGATTGTGACCTGATTACAACCACATACAGCTTATTAGGTTTGATAAGGTTTTCTTATGCTTTTTTTTTTTTTTTGTTTTGATAGATTTCTTTCTAAAATTAGAGAATTACACATATTGATAAAGCTCTCGTGACTAATTTACATAACTGATTTTGGTCATTTCTAACAAAGTCCCACAGGAAGTTAGGTCTTTCACTTCCACCGTCTCAGCAGCTAATTCCCACTTTCACATATAGTGGTCTCCAGATTGTATTCTGCAAAGAGGTGTTGCACAACTAATAGAGTCAGGTTTGACTATAAGTAATTGCTTAGGACAATTATTAATAAAACTAGTGAATTATATAAAAAGTATCAAGCCAGGGCACCACCTGATTATCAAAAAAAATACAGAAAAATAATTCTGTCTCAGTTATTGTTCATATAAACCTGCCTGCTAAGATTCATATATTAACACTCCCACAATCTTAACACACAATGCTCAGGAAGAGCGTGGCAGATGTTACGGTCGGGCACCGGAAAGTGGTGGGGGTGTCCAGTGCACCTGTCAGTTCCTGAAACCACAAAAAAAGCCTCATAATAATTCATTCCAATGGACCAAATCTCTTAGGATTGCGGGAGGTTCAAAATAACCACAGATTAAGGGAGAAGTCCAACAATTACGTTACGTTAAACACAAACAACTTCTCTCTAACATATAAGAGTTTAACAGAAACAATTCAATGAGCTTGTCTTTCTATGGGTCCGGAAAGAGGTCTACCGTCTTCAGCCGAGGGCTCTTGTTAACCTCATGTCTAATAAGGAAGGCCCTCTGACCGCTTCGTGGTTGCCAATTTGCCTGTGGTACATCTAAGTACTTATAGCTCTCCTCAGCATCTGCTATTCTCGGTTCTGGGAGCGCAGTCCCCTCCACATGGATTACCTCACCTCTCTTTGTCTCAATCCAGCCACATTTCTTCAATTTGAATCACATTCTGATGGCCGTGCTGCAGATCCTGGAAGTGTGGACCAGTGAGTCAGTGTTTCACTCACTCTTACCACAGAGTTTGATGTCATTCATGTAGATGAGGTGACTGATATTGGCCCTATTTCTGAGTTAGTATCCATAGCCTGTGTTGTTGATGAATGTGTTTGGCTCAGGGAGTTCAGACCTATGCAGAACAGCAGTACGGAAAGAGCACTTCCTTGGTAGTAGTACATCAAAAAATTTGAATCTTCCTCTTGCAGCTCACATATTTTCTGTAAGGTTCAGGTGGGGGCAGTTTGCTGGCCAGTCAAGAACACGAAAACCATGATCGTTGAAATCAGCTTTTATTACCTTTGCCAATGTGTGCAAGTGACAAGTCCTGCTGGGAAATAAAATCAACATCTCCATGCAGCTTGTCAGCATAGGGGAGCGTGAAGTGCTCTAGAATGTCCTGGTAGATGACTGCACTGACTGTGGACTTCCGAAAACACAGTGGATTGACATGACGTGGTGCCCCAAACCATCACTGACTGTGGAAACTTGTCACTGGACTTCAACCATGATGTGGATTCTGTGCCTCTCCACTCTTCCTCCAGGCTCTGGGACCTTGATTTCCAATTCAAATACAGAATTTACTTTCATCTGAAATCACAACCATTAAACAACAGTCCAGTTCCTGTTCTCCTTAGCCCAAATTAGATGGTCTCTGGTTCGGGAGTGGCTTGACATGGGGAACGCAACATTACCCTTAATCTAGTATTAATGTGTGGTGTCTACTCTGGAAAGGAATTTTGCTTGACTATTCTCTCAAGGCTGCAGTTCTCCATGTTGCTGGAACACCTTTTTCCGACCACACTTCTTCCTTCCTCTCAATGTTCTGCTAATGCATATGTTTGGAACAACCAACTTCATTAGCAATGACTTTCAGAACAATGCAAGCAAAACAAGTAAGAATAAAATACGTGTCGATTACCGTCACCCACTGCTTATTCAAAGAAAGCAAGTAAAACAACGTGTTTTACATATATGGGTTTTATATTGATGCAATTTAATAATTGTATTGGCCAAAAGAGTCCAACCATTTCAAAGAGATCTTTAGAGGTCTTTGATTCTACGCGAAGATCAAAATCATGCTCCTAACACGTCTGCATTATGAGAGCACACAGTGATCTATAGAATTCTACTGAGTGATGACCCATGCAGAGGTTCTGCCTCAATAATTAAAGTTCACTGCCTTTCCATTTCACATCTTTTATTGCTTAATTTAATTTGGCATGGGACACAAAAATAAATAAATAAAGAGCACTTTAGAATCTAATTGATGCTGGATTCTCCCCCGTCCTGCATCATCAGCATTCTTCCTCTTCAGCCAGTGAACTTAACTAGGAGGGGGATGGAGCTCAGAGTAATATAAAGGTTAAGGGGAAAGGCAAAGAGAGGGATGAACAAGGATAGAGGAAGGAAGTTACGATATTGAACAGGAGATGATGATTTTATTTCTTCATCATCTGTTGTTGGCTTGTAGCTTTAAAGGTAAATTTTATTTTTTTTCTGCTGCTGTTGTGAGGACGACTGGGCCTTGGGTTGTTTCTATTTGAGGTATAATAAATAGTGCAAGCCCATCACCCCCAGGTGTCCATATCACATATCACAGTTGTCCCTCAAACGAAATGGGAAAGCACACATTGCTTTAATTCTTCACCTTCTTTTTATCTGGTTTTGGTGGTAAAAACACTGTAGTGAAAAAACTCCTGGGGTCTGACACTATTGCGATGTGAGATTTCTTACGTACAACCTAAGCTGCTAAGGAACACTTTACCTTTGCAACAATGTCATCTTAATTACGTGATTGCTCAAAACCAGCACCGAGAGAAGGTCTGGATCTTCCCCTTGATAATGAAACATGAAAGAAGTTCACTGAGACAGGTTTGAAGGCACGAGAGCCTCTGCATACGTCTGACAACTCTCATTTTGACTTTTTATAGCTATGGGGGACCTCCCAAATGACCCCAATATAAGAATGCATATGACACCTTAGTTCATTAGGAGGAACAGGGAACAGTAAGGAAGTCTTTTGTTGGCTCCCATGATAACGGCTTAATGCCTAGAGCAGAGCATGGAGACTCATGTTTATAAAGCCAACTCAGCCCCACTTCTCTGGCATCCAATAATTCACTCTGGTCCAGATGGAAAATAAGTGTCATCTAGACATTCACACCTTAAGTTCATTCGAAATAAGGCGTGGAATGGAGCAGAATGATAAAAGGAAAACACTGGAGGGACAAGGGAGAAAAAAGTGACTTTTTTAATGACTCTAGGGTGTAATGGGAATGCTGTTAATGAGGACGACTGGAATAAAAAAAAAAAAAAAAAAAAAAAAAAAAAGTCCTTCCCATGTAGAAACAAGCAAGCCCGGGAGGAACCAGAAGTACCACTCAACTCAGTTTGCCCCATGTGTTTAAAGCTGAACGAAGCTATCCATAACTATTAAACCACATAGGTGTGCGATGAATAGAGTTTGACTATGAGGAAGGCAAAGCTGGTATTGAGAACGAACAGCTCCAGCTTTATTTCTCCTTCTCTCAGAGAGACAGTGGCGGCTCTCTTGTGAAGATCAGAAAGGTGGGAGATGGAAATTGAGCAGTAGTGGGAGAAAGAAGGAGAAGAGAGCGACTGTTGCCCCAGGAGGTAACAACTCTAGTCAGTTATTCCTCTGAGGCTTATCCTACTGCTCTTGAATTTCCAACTCTGAATGAAAAATAAATAACATCTTCACACGCCCTCCTTTTCTTGCAGGAAAGAGCGCTTTCTTAGCGGGCCGAGGTATTCACGCAGTCAACCCTTAATCTCTACTCTTTCAGTTAGACTTTTGTTAGACAATAACATACAAATGTAGGGGAGCACAATAGGTCCATGTTGTCGAAACTAGGCTGAGCTGAAAAACTCTGAGAAACCTTCAAATGGAAAACATTTCTCACCACAGAACTAATGTACTTAGAAGAAATGTTTTACATTGTTAGCATGCCTAAACCATACCTCTGTGACTATACAAGACTTCATACACATTTTCAACTATCCCCATGAATCTGTAAACAGTGCAGAAGGCTTACATTTGCTAGCACTACAACATCGCCCGCCTTTCACTCAATCAAAGCTAGCTTTATGTTATGGCCGAGTGGTGCTATAATTTTGGGAATAGAAAACCGCAGCCGTCTTTTCTTAATTCATCTAAATTAGGAAGGCTTCCCATTACAAAGCATGCTCTGACCTGCATTACAGCTTAGAAGTCATGCATCTGCATTTGCTAAACATTTACTGTCCTTTGAATGGTCTTTGTCCTTCTTCATTTAGCCGATTACTCTTCATGATAACCTGCACACTGTGGTATTGGACGCATTACTCTACCTGTGAAGTCTGAGTGCTTCTCCTGTGATAACAGCCAGTATCAAGGCACACAGTACAATGCGCCTTATCTCTAGTCTGATGGAGCATTTTCTTCTCGTGCAAACAACACTGGCAGAGTATTGTAGCTCGGGGTGACAGACAGTGAAACTCAAGTCTGGTGAAAGATTGTTCTGGAAAGCACTAAAAGACTGATTGCTGTTTCAAGACAGAGCCACTTAGACAATTCATCATGACCAGTTTTCTCTGCTATTTGATGTACATAAGCTTTGCAGAAGAAATCAAGTCATATCTATCACATAAAAACACATTGTGAACCATAAGAAAAGTACTACTGCTTGGCTCTGGGAAGACACAGATTTACACATACGCTAACGTACATTCTCACTTTCTCTCCTCTTCCGTCTTCTCTCCTACTGACTCTATTTAGCGCACAGATATTAAACACTATAATATGGTCTCTGGGTTTCATCCCCCTGCTGATATCATGTCAGCATTCCCTTCCTTAAGTCTGTTATCAACTTCAACTTCTAATACCTGTAATCAACCCTGTGCTTAGTGCTGTCCTCACAATATAAATCCGCTTAAGAATCCGCCTAGCTGTGAACCCAAAAAAAAAAAAAAGCAAATAGACTGTGGCCGTAGCCCCATAAAAGTATTGTGCATAATTTTCCATGTTATAATAAAATATGTACCTGTGGATGTTCTGAAAGGTAGATCAAAAATAATTCCTCTGCAAATCAAAATGTAATTAATACATCTAATATTCTGTCATACATATGAACTGAGGTGAAACGTTGCATTAATTACATTACTTACATCACATATAGTTATTTTCCACAACTTCACACATAAACTCTCCATCGACTGGTAAAAAAAAAATGTTATTACCACAATCAGAAAGTACTGTGTGAAAAAATAAATAGTGTAATTTAGAAACTATTAAAAAGAGAGCTGCAAATATCTTATTAAAGTTCATTTGAAGCAACCTATTAGAAATATTTTTTGTTGTTAGTTTAGGGACATTCCACTACTTGGCAAGATCATGAAATAGCCCTCAAGAACAGCATGCATATTATTCTAGATTGGAAACATTCTTCTAAATACACATGCACAGCAGTGAATGAGGTGAATCTCAAGCAACCCCTTATTCAAGGCTCATTTCTGTTTTGTAAAACGTAGGAGTTGCGTTCATCTCGTGGGGAGTGGGGAACGATACTCAGAAGGTGATTCTTGGAGCTGGAAATGAATCATCTTTTATGGAGAGGTTTTTGCTGGAGTTTGCCAGAATGGATCTCGGAAGGGGCTCTTTACAGGCACCTTAAATGAAGGAGGTGTTGAGGAGGCAAAGAATACGGTGCAGTGCGAATGACTTACGGTAACCAGAGTTACTTATACTGGAGGTAACTATTAAACAGATAGTTACCTTGAAACGTTTAACTATTTTTGTCATTCATTTTAGCTAAGAGAAGCTACATTCATTACACAGAGTGAAATATTTCAAGTTTTTGTTTTTGCTGATTTTGGCTAACAGATAATGAAAAATTAAAATTTGGTAATTCATAGAATTGGAATTTTAAACACCATAAAAAAGAAGATATTTTAAACAGAAATGTCAAGCTAAAACACTGTATTGGGCCTCCATTTGCATGGATTGCTGCATCATTGTAGCCTCTGGCAATGCTAAGGTGTAATCAGGCCAATCATCAATGACCTCATACTGCACTTCAGGCAACGTGGATTATGTGCCTCTCTGCTCTTTCTTCACACTCTGGGATCTTGATTTCAAAATGAAATGCAAACTTTATTTTTATCTGAAATGAGGACTTTGGACCACTGAGCAATCGTCCAGTCTCTGGTTCAGAAGTTGCTTGAAACAAGGAATGCAACATGTGTAGGATTCATCTGTGGACAGCGACTTTCAGTGACCCTCAGTTCACTCCTTTATTCTTGAATGAAGTGTGCTTGACAATCCCTTCAATGCTATGGCTATCTCTGTAGCTGGTGGACATTTTCTGTCCACACTTTTCCCATCCACTCAACTTTCTATGAATATGCACGGACGTCACACTCTATTTCAGTGGCAGTAGCCTTTTGTGTATTACACTCTTTGTAGATCAATGACTGTCTTCTGTTAAATAGTGACCTTTAAAACAATTCTGCTCAGTACTTCTGTTTTTATCATAGTACCATAGTAATATGTGGTATCATAGTACCAGAATGCACATATCACTATGCACAGAAGATTATTAAACAATGATTTCCCCCCTGCCATTTTTTGCTGAAACAAAATGCATCCTGGATAAATAATGTATGTATATTAACATCATTCTCCAAGCAAAAGAAACAAATATATATATATATATATATATATATATATATATATATATATATATATATATGCAAGTTGAAGCTGTACTTAGAAACTTATTGGGATACAACAAGGCAAAATGTGAATTCTTGCCATTTCTCAGCTACTCTTAACAATTTTATGAGGATAGTGATACTGATATTTGTGTAAATATCCTGTAAGTTGCGGAAACAAGTTTTTAATATCAGTCTAGCTTGACACTTAATCACCTTTCTCTTCTGAATTGGCAGAGCTTATTCATTAAATTGGTTGTTTTCCAGGAGCAAAGTTCTGTGAACAGAATAGGAGTCTCGGTCATTCCACAACCCTAAAACTTCATCAGATTACTTTGTTTATTCCGCAAAACATTTTGAACGTGGTGTGTAGGAGCATCGTGGTGTTGGCTCTGCTGAAGATCATAAAAATAGGGTCTGCCCTTTTTAAAATAGCTTTTAAGAAGAAGTATTGTGTGGTAAAATAAAAGATAAGAGTTTGAGTTGTATGCTTATTTATGAAAATATGAAATTCAAACAAGTTAATAAGCTACATTTGTTAGAAACTTTTTTCTTCTTTTTTTTATTATCCCCAGTATGTTTTTTTTTTTTCTACATTGATATAAATATTTAACTAGCCTCATTACAGAACTCATTAATCTAGGTGTCAATAAAATAAACTTTATAGGGCTAATCAGATATTTGCATCCTCTCAACATTTGTGTGAGCACAATTAATTTGGGCGTTATAATTAATCTGAGACAATATTGTTCTTAAAAGTGTAATGAAAATGTTGAAATAATTAATTAATAAAATATTTTTCCAGATTACTAAATCAAAGATTTATCAAACAATTGTCACTGTGAATTTTAATGATTTGGGACAATATCCCAAACCAAACCATTTTAAGAACAGAATAAGGAAGAGAAAAAACATCAGCATTTCTTATATCCCTGCGTGTTTTAAAACTAATATAGAAAACTAATCTGTGAATATATTAAAAGGAAGATATACAAATTATGCAACAGCAAACAATGAGGAAGTTCTATGTTAGAGAAAAGGCCTAAAATCAAAAGCAGATAAATTACCTTAAGAGCATGGCCTCATGGGGTTAATAGAAATCAAACAAGAAGTTAGCTCTCATACCAAATGGGGCACCGTTTGACGCCTGCTGTTTAATTTCTGGAGGAAAATCCAAATGAGTACAAAGAACAGAAGGGAGAAATTAATTTGTCAGTTTGCCTCTTCAACTACTGCACTCATCTGTTTCTGAAGAAAGACTCACTTGGTGACTCACCATAATGTCCATCACACCAGGAAAATGAAATGAATAATGACAATATAAAATTCCCTCTGCTGCTTTCTCCTCTTCCCTTTTTGTCTTTCACCTTCTTTGCTCACATATCACACTCATTTGCCAAAAGGTTTCTTTATGCCGCCTTGGCTTTTCTTCTAAATTTGTATTCGACTTTCTCCCACTCCAAGGCTTTCTTCTCTCAGCTGTATACTTTTTATTTTTGTCCTTGCCCGCTCCCTTCATCATCCTATGCTTTTGTTGTTTTTAAGAGATTGTGCCTATTTAATGTCTTTGTTTTTCTGCTAATTAACAGGGTGGCAAATGATTGAAATCATACAAACACTGATTTACATAGAACACATCCATTTTAGTGTGTTGTCCATTCCATATCAACAGTGGCACAGGTTCTACTAACTATTGCCAGAATCACAAATTACAGGGTTGAAATATGCTATGTATTACCTTTATTTTTTCTTCCCTTTACATTTTTGTTTGTACATAGCATGTAGGGGGATCAACCTGTGGCTCTGCAGAAGTGTTAAGCAAGCACTCTTTTTTTTTATAACCAGCTGATTGAGTTTGTTTTCTCACCTTCTCCTTGACAATAATTCATGTCTTTTCTATGAGGTTAAGGTCAGGTGAGTTTGCTGGCCAATCACACAAATGGTCAGGTACTGGTACTTCCGGGAGTATGGGCAGGTGCTAAGCACTGCTGGAGAATAAAATAAGCATCTTCATAAATCTCATCATCAGACGAAAGTACAATGTGTTCGAAAATGTGTGGGCAAAATGTCTCTGCTGAGCTTGGACTGGATAAACCACAGTGGACCAACACCAGCAGATTACATGGTTTCCCAAATCATTACTGACTGTGGAAACGTTACCCTGGACCTCAAGTGACTTGGATTCTACACCTTTTTAAGACTGATGTATAATCACATGTTTAAGGTTCGAATTGAGTGCACATGAACCAAACAAGTGTTGTTGCTTTTATGCTTGACACTTCCTATTCAGAGAGCTTAACACCTAAGCAGCTCTCCATCCCGCATGTACTGAGATTCCTAAATCTGTCAGTATTACCCTGATCAGGATTTTTATAAAAATCTATGTAGATGGTTTAGCGGGGAAAACTCGTCTGGTTTCTAAAGGCCTACATTTGACTGTCCCACCCCTCTTCCTTCCATTATTTCGTCAGACTGAGAACCTGCAGTCAACTAAGTTTTACAGATCACACTGATTAATGGCCCCATATGTTGCAACTTGTTCTTGACTCTGAACCAGGTTTTATTTATTGACTTTTATGGAGTCAAATACTAAAATCAGTCTAACCTAGTCTGTCTTCCTAATCCTGAAACTGAAGAATTCAAAGTCAAGGTTTGGGGAGACAGAATGGCTTTTCATATCCCAGTCAGAACAGATCTTCCTGAATAAGACTTGACAATTTTGGACAGAAGGCAAACCGCACGCAGTCCAGAATGTTCTTCCACACAAATACCTTGCCCCTTGCTCTATTTGATTACTCAAAGTGGCAATACTTTATGCTTGATGTACATTTCAATTATTTTATATATGGAAAATTATGTCCTAGGTTGTGTTTGAGGTTTGTGCAAATTTGTACATATTTTTTTCATTGATCATTGTTCAATATGATCGATGCCCCTAACTACACATAGTCGGCATTTTGCTCCAACTTTGATCCAAAAGTTGGCTGAAAGAAAACCAAAGACAAAAGAACACATTTTTTGTTTGTTCCCGTGCTCTGTAATGTCTTTGTTACTCCATAGACCAATCTGTCAGCCTTTATTGCTTCCAGAACATATTGTATCCCTCCCCTGAAGCTAGAATCCCCTTTGGACCAAATGCTAATTCAGTCAGGCTCTTAATCAGACATATTAATTCCATATCTACCCTGATTGCGCTAATTCCACTCTGGTGTGATGTTTTTGATTTTTTTTCCCCCTCCTCAACGCATCTCTTTTTGGAGCAAAAAATACTGTAGTACCAATCAAGAGCTTTTAAACATTTAATCCCAAAAAATTATATTAAAACATGGATGTAAAAATTAATATGCTGGTCACTAAACTTAGAGTGAATCAGAATTGATGGGAAGTTGGATGAAAATGTAAACATTTCAGAAAACCTGATAAAGGCCGTAAATGGGGAAATTATTACGTTTGCCAAGCTATGTCTTTAAAATGACTTTACTGTACATCACTCAGCGCGCTCTTTCTAATGAAAAACTGGAATCTGGCAATGATTGCCACATTTTTTGGCATCTTAAGTGTTTGTCTATATTTAGGAAAGTCTGTGAGTAACTATGTTCATAGACTGCACAAGCGCAGACATGCACACACTGAAATACTGACAATATGTTAAAAAAATCCTGTAAGCTCACATGTTGTCTAGTAAACGTGGTGTACATCCCAGACATGTGTGATTCGATATCAAATGAAAATGTATCAAAGTACATATTTAGCTGAATTTTGAATGATTTAGTGTACATGATGTCACATACAGAATTAATTAGTACCAGGCAATTGTACTCCATCTTAATGCCCACTAGTGGCAGATCCAGAAGATTTTACATGGGGACTGGGAGGCTAGTTACTATTTACATTTACTCCTTTACAATGAAATCATGCTAAATGAAACCATGTCTGATTTCAGGGTAAATTAGCTGTTATATTAAGATTTACTATTTACATTCTTACCTATTTATTTTAAGCAGTCTGACAATCAGTCTAATTAATATGGTTTAACTGGGTGATGCCTTGCTGTGACATTGATCATATGGAGCTGCCTTTGTAACTTCAACCCCCAAAACAGCAAGCCATAAACATTTCACACATTTTAAATATTCAGAAACTCTTCTTGAATTTATCACAAGCAAAATCTAACATGCAAAATTTGCTGATACTCTAAGAAATCACATGCGAGAGTCACTGTCAGAAACTGATAATTTGATAAAGCGACGTATAAAACCGTGATCATCTTCATTGCAAACTTCATTGGATTTTAACTTTTTGTGCTGACACATAACCTGGAGAAAGTGGCTCCTCAGATGTCAGTGTGCTCGTTACACACTAGCATGTGTGGTCGCTGTGCAAGAGGTAGAAAGCATTTAATGCAGGGACATAGCCAGATTTTTCAGGAATCTCAAGATTATATTTATAAATATAGAATTTTTGGTGGCTCAACATTTATGTTGAAGGCTATAAAAGACTTCTGGACAAAAAAACATAAGATTTATATGTTTTTTTTTTTTAGGTTATAAAACTGGGGAGGGCAGCAGGGGAGTAAAAGTCTACTGGAGGGGGTAGTTGCCCCCTCCTTTGCCTCCTGTAGTTCTGTCCACATTGTCAGCTAATGTGTTTTGTCTTGTGGAATCATGTTGATCTGGAATCCATGTGCACTGTGCAATGATTCTGTCTGTCTGTCTGCCTGTCCACCGAAAACACATACATTTACCATTAGATAATGACAAATGGCTAACAGAGCTAAGCTTATTTCACCACTTCTCCTCTGGGAGTCTATTCTCAGCATACTACAAACTGCACTGCCTCTCCCCACAAAATATCCTAATTGAACAAGTGGCTGCTCACCCATTTGATTCAGCATGGTATGCTTTTCTGGTCTGATTCAGAGGGTGATGTAGTGTGACCAGCAGGTCAAAATATGTTGACTTTTTGGAGCAGAAGACACTGATATTAGTCATGATTTGTTGCAGCAATGCTCTTTGAGACAAGGATGTTATTTTTGAAAAAAAAGAGAGAAGTAGAATATGGCTTAGTTGGTCTTGACTTAATGGTTTTATGTGGATGAATGATGTTAAATTAGTAATGAGAAAACGAAACTCTTGCAGTCACGCAAAGACGTCAGTAAGACCACTGAATGATGCAGTCGTTTTTTATTTACTAAACTTACTGCTGGAATATATATATACTGCTCAAAAAAATAAAGGGAACACTCAAATAACACATCCTAGATCTGAATGAATGAAATATTCTCATTGAATACTTTGTTCTGTACAAAGTTGAATGTGCACAACAGCAGGTGAAATTGATTGTCAATCAGTATTGCTTCCTAAGTGGACAGTTTGATTTCACAGAAGTTTGATTTACTTGGAGTTATATTGTGTTGTTTAAGTGTTCCTTTTATTTTTTTTAGCAGTGTGTATATATATATATATATATATATATATATATATATATATATATATATATATATATTTTTTTTTTTTTTATGTAATTTTTGGGAAAAAATGCATAGGTTATATTTTGTTCTACAGAATCAATGCTACAGACTGACATTATAGAAACATATCTCACTTTATCTGCTTTTGAACTGCCAGCTGTTTTTTTGGTAATCTGCGCATTTAAGCTTTGCATAGATCTTACAGATATATTCTAAAATACTCACTTAAGAACCAAAATGAAAAACATAATGATATATCACTTTGGAGTATGATGACAAAAGGCATGTTTGTTTTTTTTTTTTTTGTGTGTGTCAGAGTGTGTTTAAAGAATGAAGGTGGGGTGAAGGGGGGTGTTGCAATATTGATGCTGTTGATAGTAACAGCGGTGATAATGCTCACAACAACAGATTCTATATCCATCATCTACTTGGTAATATAAATGTATCATTTTAAAAGTGGTTTAAGCTTTACAGCTCTGCACTGTCAGCTGTAAACACAGCATGTTGTGCTGTGTTTACGATCCATTCATTTAATCACTTTCATTGCAGTTCTTCTCAGTCGCTTTGGTACATTTCTCAAATCATCCTCGACATTATTTGTGAAACAGTGTATTTCTTAAGACATTCCATACAAACAGCAAAACACTATGGACTACCCGCAAAAGCCAGCACCTTCCTCAATATCCTTGTTTCATCTCTCAAAAGCAAACATCTGCGTTAGTGAACATGCCAGTGCCACCAGTGTTACAAGTCTTTGTTTCATTGACTATGGGAAAGGCAGTGGAATTCCTTAGTCAGGTCAATATCACAGTAAACTCTTGAGGGATGTTCCACAGTAAATTACGGCTGAAGTTTTCATGATAAATATTGAATGTTGGAATTGTGGGAGACCAATGCTTAGAGAGTGAACAAGATTCACATTTATGCTTTTACTGTAATTTGTTGACAGACAAAGAAACCTTATCTGTGTATGTGTCTGGTGGTTATGTGTTTTACATCTCCTTGATGAGGAAAAAAATCCTCAGCGGGATTAAGGAATGCAGCTAAAATTCAGTTGATGGGTGATAGTCACTGAGCATTAAATTTTTATTCTCAGTCGCCCACTTAATTCTTAAATATGGAAAAAAAAAGAGACCTATGTCGCATCAGAAGTATTGTTCCCAATTCGAACACCTATTTTTTTTTTCTTACCCCTAATACAGACTACAAAACAGAGAGGAAATGGAAGCAGAACTCGATCTTCTACAAAGTATTTTCTCATATTTCAACCAATATTGACCTATTTAGTGATACACCAACGTATGCAGTGAAAAGACAACATTAAACATTTCATGGTTGCTCAAGTTGCAGAATGCTGGTAGGCAATCAGACACTTTGGTACCCAAGATTCTGTTGAATCTGCAAATTATGGTCATTGTATCATTATTCACTGTAAAGTTCTGTATTTCTGCTTCATTGTATGAACTGTACCTTTGTTGTGATTTAACTTATGCATGGAGGAGCTTCCCTCTTAATGCCACTGGCATTCATTTTCAGCCTGAGATTATTTGAAACTCACACTTGAGTAAAATTGTTACTGCGTGACACTTCCCCTCATTTGGATGAACGTCGGTACTGCTGTGTATTTTGAGGTAATCCCAAATACACAATTCTACTGATAAAACTACTTAGGAGACCCTGAAAAAAACTTCCTGAGAGTTTTATCTAACAACCCTCGAACAATATTTTATCTTAAGTTCAACAAATGTAAATGTGGAATATTCCCCTTTTTTCATTCATTGTTGGATTTTCAGGTGCACAGCATATAGGGACTAATGCGCTTGTGGCATTCCACGGCTGTTATCCGAGTGTCATTTTAAAATAATGTGACAGTACATTTAACATTTGTGAACCCAAAAAACAAAGTTTGGTGTGATAAGCACACACATTTATATTCTGTTGTTAATCAAACACACACTTATTTGCACAGTTTCTACACGGTACTGTTGTGTGGCATGAAAGATAGAAACCTTAATCTCTGTTTGCTTTCCTTCTCAATAATTTATTTACCAGAGGCCATCCTCATTGACTGTGTACCAAACTCACACTGTGCATTTATTTGTGTGTGTGTGTGTGTGTGTGTGTGTGTGTGTGTGTGTGTGTTTGTTGCAGAGCCTTACTCAAGGCTTTATAGAATTGAATATTGCATTGACCCTCAGGAATGAGGTTTTCTAGGCATCTAGGAGCATATATTGTAGTCACTCTTAAGCAAAATCTCAAAGTCACAATTACGAACATCTGTGAGGGAAACAGTAGTACAGAAAACATTTTTTCTCAATAAGGAGTGCATTAAAGTAGATGTATTTGCATTAGATGTATAAGTCAACTATATTTTATTTGTAATTTCTTAATCAAAAGGTGTACTTACTAAAGCCTGTGGTAAGGAAAATTAATAAAATGTTTTGTTTTCTCAAGAATGACCTATGCTTATACCTTGTTTCTTGTATTTACAGGCACGCATGTTGGACTGGAAGCTGGAATAAAAATGACTAGAAGTCAAAGTACAAGTTATTGAACTGGCAGGTATGAAGTAAGCTTGAAATGGGAATTTGGTCACCTTGACCTTCTTTCTATCATTAGTGTATTTTTGGAATTCTTGGAAAAGTACAAAATCAGAGAATGAATTATGAATGGAGCCTTTACTGTTAAAAAACAGTGCAATACAACAATGAAAAATAAAAATCTGTAGCAGACTAAAATATATCATCTGTCTTTAAATAGATGGTTTTAATGCATCAAACACTGTACAAATCAAAAGCACAGTGTTTTTTAGTTAAAATAAAATAAAATGTGTTCTATTTTAACAGTAAAAATTATATTATTATGCAGAACAATTATAATCTGTAATTTTTCTTTGTTTAATCCTTAAAAATAGAAAAAAAAATGCTGAACTGTTTGAAAGATACTTAAAATTGCTTGACAGCCTATTAGGAAAAATAATCATCCAGGTTATTAAGAACATTAGACTGGAACAGTGCTGGCACTAAAGGATGCGCTGGGTCCTTCAAAGTAGCATCACTTTCTTGGGCAGCTTTATGACCAGGCAGAGCAATCACTGAAGGTAACGACTCCCACTAGAAGGTTTACTTCCCAATAACCAACCCGTAAAGGACAACAAATATGTTCTAATTACCTAACTAATGAAGTCTTGTTTTAGGGTTGCTGTTGTTTTTTTTTGTTTTGTTTTTTTTGACCACATATTGTTGAAATATTCAATTTCAGAAATACTGATTTGTTTTCAGTCATTTTCACTATACAAAGGACGTCTGTCAGTGTAGTGTTGTTTTTGAACCATCAGAGAAGACTCCCAATGACCCAGGTTTGAATTATATATGAAATATTGCACCATAAAGGACTGTATCGTCAGCAGGGTCAGTTTTTGATGTTGGCAATATGAAACTTTGTTTATTTTCAGTACTCACATTGAATTAGTGTTTGTGGGTTTTAGAACGACTTTCTAAGTCGAATTTTTCCAAAAGTCTATTTCTCTCTAAACAGAAAATAATGTTATGGGTTGACTTGACTGCATGAACAAAATCAGAAGTTATGATTCTAACTGAAACACACACACATATTTTTTTATTTTTTATTTTTTTTCAAATGTAATTTCTTTAAATTTAGCTCCACCTATACCACTTTAATCAGTTGACAAGACCTGACTACAGTACATTCATACATGGCTCAAAAAACAGAACATGCTTGATTGTGATGGAGGTCATGTCTGCGATCTCACATGACAGCAGTCGCTTCATTTTCACTTACATCCTAATAGTCCTGTCTAGTTGCCAAATACTACAGATTGATGGAGACTTTTCCCGAGTGGGAATAAGAGGTAAAATTAGGCAAATAAATAAATAAATAAATAAATCATATAATTTCAATCTGGAAAGATTCACACAGAGAAAAGCAGCAGCAATTAGAGAGTTTTATTTGACTTGAAAGTAGGTTTCTTTTGGTACTGAGACTCTGACAGAAGATGCTGTTGAGAATAAATAATTCTGTGTTTTCCTTCCATCTCTTTTAGCTAGTTGCAAAGCTAAAGCTAAAGGAAATGACATGTTAGAAAACGCCCTCAAAGCTACGGTTAGAGGATATGACACACTAGGGCAGGGGTCACCAACTCCAGTCCTCAAGGGCTACCATCCTGCAACTTTTAGATTCACTTCTGCTCCAAAATGTCTGAATTCCCTCACCAGCATTCATTCCTCTCTGCAATAGGCTGGAAATGAGCAGTTTATTTGATCCAGGTGTGTTTGAGCAGAGACGCATCTAAAAGTTACAGGATGGTAGCCCTTGAGGTGGTGGGTAGAAGCACAGCTGGGAAGCAGGTGGATTGATGTATGATGAGCTTTATGAAGGGATTCTTGATCGATGATTGGCTGAGGAGGAGCGGGGATCTGGCGGTGATTGGCTGCGGCAGAGACAAGCAATGACGATGGAGATGAGGGTAGAGAGAGTCTCCCAGCTTCAATTTGGACCACAGGCTTCATGTGTCTTCATCTCAACACGAGAGAACATGCAAACACGCAGCAAAAATAAAGTGCATATAAGTATAAGAAAGCACTATAGTCAGCCTTAAACCTGAGAGACAGGTTATCGTTTCAGTGTGGCAAAATAGAATGGAGATTCTTTAACGACAAATGCTATATTCAAAGTAAAGAAAAGTTCACACAATTAAAAAAAAAAAACAGATTTGTCTCACAGTCAGGATAAATAATTTAACTACTTCGATAAGGAGGTTACTGCATATTGGTAGCTCAATTATTGGCCAAATTGATTGATTAAAAAAGATGATGGGTTAAGCAAAGCCGTGTTGTTGTTTTTTTTTTTCATATAGCATATGAAAAAACAGAAATATTATACAAAATAGGTTGATGTATATTTCACAGGGAGCAGTATTTAGTTTTTCTACCTTCACCACAATAATTCATTCTTTTTTTTTTTTTTTTTTTTTACAAATGCACCAGGCTTTTGGTCGCTTTGGAACTTTGTTGGTTTCTTGTGATGCTTTTAAGCTCACGTATAAAGGCGCTGTCTGTCAGACTTTTTAAAAAGTCAAATGCCATTCATCTTATTTGATATAACTTGCATGAATAGTTGCTTTTGTGGTTCACTAACTTCAAAGCTTCTTTTCATGTGGTTTTACTCAAATTTGATCTATGCTTTTTTTCTATCCATTCCTGTGGGGCTAGATAGGATGCCTTCATAGAAATTGATATTAGAGTGCTGCAGTGAACTCAGTTGGCCTGTTTTTATCTCTTGAAAATGTTTTTCCGTGCATTCTTTCTACACTACGGCTTTAGGATTTTTAAGAACAGTTTTGTGGGAAAGACCTGAGCTCAGCAAAAGAAAATGTGCAATATGACTAGACATTAATGGCTATGTGTCAAGCAAAGTACTTAAGTTTGTGAATAGAATACAATGTATTTTTGTAGGTTTTGGCCAAACACAATTACCTGGAACTAAAAAAAGTCAAATTTTTATGAGACGACATAACAGTTTTCAGATATTCAAAGATCCTCAGCCAGAAGAGACATTTGTTTACTGAAGACTCTTTTGGAATGTTTGTAGATTTATATGCCTTGTCATACAGTCCTCTACAAATACATGACAAAGTAAAGCATGTTTTAGGGGGAGGACTTGTTTGAACATTTGAGCTGGTTTGCAAATCCCCGTCATCATTGATGGATTACAGAAGACTGCCATCAAAGTATTTTTAACAAAAAGTTAATTTATTGTCATAAGACATTTGAGGTAGTTTGATATACTCAAAACACTCACAGGCAGAATTTAAAAAGCCTTACAAAAACTTTAATATAATCCCTATTAACACAGGTTATTTATCACTTACCAGCTGAAATTTTGCACAATGCTTTTGAAATTGGACCCTTTTTTTTTCATCTTAAAGAATTTCTTTACATTTAAAACAAGATTTAGGAGACTTATTCTGCTTTATGATCAGTTAATTTATTTTCTTTTTGTTTTGTTGTGTTAAGTATTCCTTAAGGTTTCCCCCTGCAGTTCTGGTGTTACTTATTTGGCCTTTTAAAAGCCATTACCAGTACAAGACAGTAAAATAAGTAAATAGATAAGCAAAAAGAGTACTATACT
Organism: Poecilia latipinna; assembly: GCF_001443285.1. Lineage (NCBI taxonomy): Eukaryota > Metazoa > Chordata > Actinopteri > Cyprinodontiformes > Poeciliidae > Poecilia > Poecilia latipinna. The sequence goes on from NW_015112893.1 coordinate 223,626, forward strand.
GTATATATGTATATACTGTATACTATACTGAGGCAGATTATACAGAGGACAAAATGTTGATTAGTGGGACAAAATTCTTACCAGATTGAACTGTTTGGTAGTGGACTTAGTTTCACAACAACCTTATGCAGATTTATCAAAGACATTGTTAAGCTGACATGCTAGTGCCAACACAATTAATCATTTCATGCAAAACCGTTTAAGGATATTAAGTATAGCAGATGGTCCATCTGCTTGACAATTATGCATTCTTAAGAAACACTCGATGTGGAGCTGTTCTGTTCCGTTTCTGTAATTATTCCTCAGTGAGAATTTATCTAACCCTAACCCTAACCTCCTACATTTTGTGTTACTACTCAAATGTTTTTCACTAGAAACCAGTTCATAAATAGATGATCCTTTCTCTATTATTTTGACTGATCATTACTAGCATTCTGGTGGTTTAGAAATATCACCATGAAGTATGAACAACCGATTACTGCAATGACTACACCACAGAGCTCTAGAAGTTGAGGAACAACTGTTTCTCATAGGGAAATAATCCCACCCGTCTGTGTGAGCTCACTTGCCATTTAGCCTCTGCATGATTGAGAAACCATTAAAATGATGCACACCAACCTTGACCTCAAACAGACGCCAGAGTGACAGCAGCATTACTGACAGACTCCTGCCATGACATCCTTGAGGAGTAGTTAGCAACCATTTTCTACCCACAGCTTCTCTAAAATGTTCACAGGGTGAAGATTGATTTTATCAATAGCTCTTGTCTCCTACTAGTTCTCGCTGCCAGCACACCGCTCTCCATGAAACAAGCCAAATGCCATGCACACATCTTAGGGAACTGTGCATATAATGAAAGCCCACACTTTGTATGAAAACACATGTATCAAAAATATCCATCTGCATGGCTGCATAATGTCTTCATTTTGAAATATCTTAACCTACAGCTTAATTCTTATGTATGAACTTTTCCTACATATAATAGGTACAAATTTCCATTTATATTCAAGATTTTGTCAAAACATATGCATCTTGACTTGATCTGCATGTATGAAATCAGTGCAGTTGCACACACGTACAAAAAACAACCAACATGTCCCACAACTAAAAACTCACATGCTATTTGGTGTGCAGCAGCTGATGTTATGTTTACTCTCAACAAAACACTAAGAAAAGACCACATTCAAAAATAGAGAAAAACACATCATTGTAAATAGCGAGAGACTATGTTTACACACAGATGCACTGAACAAACATGTAGTGATAGCACAGAGCCCCCAAGAAGTAATGGCTGCAATGAAGCTTGCTGTAGTCACAATTAGTGTTGGTGTCATACATGATAGTGCATGACAGCATAGCCAAGCCTTTGTTTTTAGATCAGAGGATTTGAAAAGCAAAAATACAACAACCTAAAAATAAAGAGCTTAGCTGCTCAAAATACATAAGAATGAACTTAAAAGGATAGTCATAATTACCACATTTGCATTTAAGAACATAGTAAAGAAAATTACTGAATTTAGGGATATGTTTTTTTTTTCTATATAATATGGTCATCAACATGTTGTGATGAAACAAATGGGTCTATTTGATACTGACAATGGATAACATTATATCCAATAAAAAAATAAAGTGAAAAATGCTGCTTATATCTTGACCAGCACTATTGGAAGGCAAGACAAAATTTTGTTGTCAAAGTTGATGTGTTGGAAGCAGAAGCAATGGTTTGTGCAAGGAATTGAAAAAAAAAGATTGAGAAGATCCCCGATAGAAAGTTGTGCAGAAGTATGTATCTTTCAAAGGCGGTCCAAAGGAAGAACAATGATAAACTTGTTACATGGTCAAGGACTTCCAACAAATGAGCCTCCGTAGATCACTCATTTTTATAGAGTGATATCAAAATGCACAGTGGATTACAGTTTGTTGTGTATGGGACAGCAGAGGATTCAACGCACCCATGATAATCTCTGTCTACTGCTGAAGACCATCACAACTGGTCAACTGATGAAGGTGGTTTAGTCTGAATAAAATCAGTTTCTTTTATAATATATGAGGAAGGCAAGCTTGGGAAGTTGAATAGCCTCAGGGATACCAGGAACCAAGGCTTTACCAATTTATTCAATAACTCCTTACACTTTGGGGAATCTCATTAAATCCTAATTCTTTGTTTGTGGTTTGCATTATACAGTCAAAACCACTTTACAGTCACTTGTTTCTAAAGTATGGCATTCACATGCCTGACTGGTTCTCCCTGGCAGCGGCTGATGAGGGAAGCAGCTTTCAAGGCATGTCTGACAAGGCAAGTGGAAATAAGCAAATCTGTGAGAAGAGGAACATTAACCTAAATATATAGAGCATGCTTGGGTAAACATCCAGAGGACAAACTCATCAAGCGACTGCATTATCTAGCAGGTATGCAGAAAAACAAATCTGCAAAAAGATGCAGAGTTATAACATGCTCCAGTCAGTCGGTGATATGTGGAAAAACTTGAAAAATGTGTATAATGATATAACACGATGTGTTGTACATTTGCTGTTTTTATGTGACCTGGCTGTCATGGTAAACAATTTACTAGTATTTAAAACCCTCTCATTAGAGGAGGCTAGAGATGATAATATCTGTGAACATGAGCATGTGCGACTCAAGTGCATCACTAAAGCAGCGCTGATTAGATGCACTTTTAGGGTCAAATCCATTCATTGGTTTTTAAATTATTGCTTAGGTTAATCAGATCTCTTATATGAGAGAGGAAAGTTAAATATGTAAATTAGCTAATGCAAGGCTCTTCTTCCTGCAGGTGCAGTAATTTTGTCAGGGATGACTCGTAATGTTTGTGAAGACTATTAAGGTCCCAACAACAAACATTGAAAGTGTTTGAGGAACTTATAGTTAAGCTGATTTTATTTTAGAAAAAGAGGTTTAAGAATGAATTTGTGTACTGGGGTTCTCAAACAGCAAGCATTACACACACAGAGAATCAACAACAACTTCACTGTAAACATGTTACTATGACATATTTGCCATGTTATGGTTATTGGGCTGCACTCAGCATCAGTTAGGTTCTTCATTTGGGCTGAGAATGTGTCAATGTCTTCATAAACAGCCCCTCGGATCCAACTCAGCACAGGTGGAGATTTTTGGGGGTAACAAGTGTGTTAAATACATCTCCTTAATTTAAATGAAAGCAGAAGTATGCCAGGCTAAGGGGTTTTTGAACAGCTATCAGTCTGAATGTAATTGAAAGCGTGTTACTGAATCTAAATGCTTGCACTTTACAGACCTAAAAATTGTCGAATTTGTGAACGTGGTTTTTGATTCCTCGCAAAATGTTCAAAGCAAAGATTTAGGGAAATGGCATCAGTCATCAGATTTTGACCTCGTGCTTCAGGGAGGTTTTACTGATTTGTGAGGAGTAGTAGAACCTATATTACGCAGACGTTTTTATGGTGCATCCAGCAGAAATTCAATTTGATCAGTATCTGGCCAGTGACGCTTCTTTTTTCTCGCGTTCTTACTCAGCATTTTTGTATAGCGGGGTAGTCAATTGTCCTTGTTGGTGATTTTGTTTGACATGGGGGATGGTACTGGTCAGTAGCAGTGTTTAGGTGGGCAATACCCATATGAATGCCAGAACCATTCTGACTGTGACAATGTGATTTGTTTTGTCTACTTTACTTTTTATTTGTTTTGTGGTGATAGCATATATGTATGAGTTTGCATAAAAAAGATTGGTTCAGTATACATACTATAAGATACTGTTTTCCATCTCACAAATTGTACATGCCTAAAACTAGTTTAGAAGAAGAAAAGCAAAAAGTCCTCAATCTCTTATAGCCTTTGGTGTTTATATAATCTAGAGCATAGAATAAAAATACACAAAAGTGAAACTGACACACATACTTAGGGCTGTATCACATGTGCAAATTTCTCATTCTCATTCATTAACCGTTTGGTAAAAAGAACACTGACTATGCAGAAGACTGTGCAAAGTATTTCTACAAAAGTGGACATGTGAATCTTCCAAGAGAAAGTTTTATTTAATTAATTCAATCTGTTTATCGTAGGTCCTGTTTATGCAGCGAGAGTGCAGAGATGGGAAAAAAGAGGGTCTGTAAAGCATGTGGTGGGTATCCCTCCCACACTGCAGTCCTGAAAGGATTCAGATTTATATTTGGAGCTGTTGCAAGATTGCTGGCATTATCAAGACGTGACCTGATTTGATTTATATCTCATTAATCTCCCTCTCTCTCCTTCTGTCTCTCTTTTTCTGCTGTATTTGCCGACCTTCCTCTGTCTCAACTGTTTCATGCGTCGCGATATCCCCTCGTCTTTTTACCCTTCTTTGCTGTGCAGTGTGAGAGACAAAGATTTTGTCGCTCACTCTTTGCTGGAGAGTCAACTTTCACTTGCCGACTGAACATGAAGAAAAAAACAAAGAAAAGAAAATATGATACTTAATGACAAGCAGTAACTTCTGTAGTTAATTTGTTTGACTTTAATGCCACTCAAATTTTTCCAGCTCTCCAAAAACATTTATTTATTTTTTCTGTTTTATTTGCTCAAACACAAGCACCCATTAAAAATATCGAGCTAGTAGAAGCGTCTGTGTAGCTTGGTGTGGCCATTAATATGAATAAATTAACTAATCCATGACTAATTAGCTGTATTTCCTATGGAAAATGGATATTTAGGAGAACACACACAAAGCTGATTTCCCATAAAGTTCCAAAACAATCAATGAAAGAATGAGGATTTTTGACTGTAACTGTTAGGTATCTAGGGTGTGTGTGTGTGTGTGTGTGTGTGTGTGTGTGTGTTTTGTGTCAGTTTCTTCCTGAATCTCAGGTTCCCACCAAAGGGTGTAATTGGACCGGAGCCGCCGATCCCGGAAGGTGTAGATGTGCAGGTGTGCTCCCACACACCTGCAAGCAATCAGGCCAATCTCCCAGTGTTTATGAGGAGTGGATTGTCAGTCTCTCACTGCTTGAGTGGCAAACTAAGTCTCTGTCTCTTCTAGTGAGCTGCCTAGTGTCATGCATCAAGATTAATCTCTGTGTTTTCTCTCCTTTTAAAGCAGCTGACTCCAAGCTGCATGTCCCTAGAGCTTTTGGATATCAACCAACTTCCTCTGCCTCAGAACTACTCTACATCATTCATGACTGACAACCATTGTGCTCCTTATTTCAACCACCAATGGGCAACCTGTCCTCCTTTCTATGTTTCCATCTGAAACTCTGTGCTCAGATCACCAAAGTCCTCCATGTATAATCGCCACACAGATAATCATCCTGGAGTTCGCTCGCCTCCCCCAGGCAAAACCTCCACCATTTGTCCACGATCCATTTCAACCTCCTCCAATCACCTGTCTTCTCCTTCCTCAGAAACTTAGTCGTCATGAACTGAGACAAAATCCCTATGGAGCAAAGACCATCTACACCATTTATTTCACTGTACAATAAACCTTTTAAGTCTTGCCTCCTGGGAGCATTTGTGCATGTGAGTCAGTCATTTGAGCAAGAACATGACAATACCTTCTTGATGAAAACCTGAATACACTGTTTTCCAAAGTTATGAGCTTTCCAAACCTAAGGATCTTTTCAATATCTCAAATTGAACATTTCATTATGCTCAAGCCATATTTCTTATGACGAAGTATTAAGAAACTTGAAGGTAGGTTCTTGTTTTGCGATACTGCAGTCAGCATTAAACTCATCATCATGTCCGGTTATGATTGGTGCTGTCAGCCACTGAAAGGCATAGTGGGGAGAGATTTGGAGACTTGGGTGTTGTTTATTGTGGCATGTAATGTGTTTTGTAGTTATATTATCCTTTTTCAAGGTTTCAGTTTTAAAATCATTAGAACCAGTCACAAATGCACGTTTGCTGTTGTGGTCCCAAAAGTAATGATCTCCCGTAAACGGATCACCGGCCATGGGCGTGACCACGGCTTATGAACTTTGTTGCTCTGCATAGCTCGCAGCAGTCACAGCTTAAAATTTTTCCAGTCAAACAATATTATCGCTAGGAAACACAAATTTGTCCGTGAAGGACTTTAACAGAGGTTTGTCATTCATTACTACATGAAACATGCCTCTTGAGTTGATTGCAATAAAGCAAAAATGTAAAAACATGTAATAAACTTAACTGAACGTATTGTCAAATTTTAATCGAAGAAACTTTGGTTTTGTATAATGTAGTTCAGATATTAAACAGGAGACGGTTTAATATCTGAACTATTTGAATATCTGGATTTTGGCTAACTGCCATTTAAGTTTGGAAACAATTGTTGGAGTGGGAAATGTTGCATTTTTTATTTTTTTTTTGCTATTGCTGAGAGCAGTACCAATACCAATGTAAAAATGTTATCTCTGCTTCATTTTCAAATGTTTCTCATTAACTTTTCTAAATGTAAAAAAAAAAAAAACAAAAAAAAACACTATTGAGTACTATGCTGTTTTTAATGGCTAATAGAAGTGAGTAATGTTAGCCAGATATACAGTATATTGTATATAATCAAACTACTTTTATGCCATTTAAATGTCTCCATTATCAGTCACTCTCCTACTTATGAACCTGAAGGGGTCTGATGGCATATCTGATGGAGTAAAATGAAAACAAGCTGGTTTGCTGATGCAACTGCCCCCTCACCACATTACGCCTTAGGGTAATGTGGTGAGTTGTATTTCTAATTGGCACATTTGTAAATGTCTGTTGCTGTGGTAGTTTAGTACAAAGACAAAGGTGTCACATGCTATCTTGTCCAGCAACTCTGCTGCATATTTTAGACGTCAACAAATATGTCTTCGGAGTAAGCTGCATCAAGGTGTATTTTACTTTGTAAGTATATGGAAATTATGATATCTGCATGATAACATATGAAATTTTCAATATTTTCAGTATTTAAAAATGTTTTAAATTTTGATCCTCAATTGTCTAACTCATTTTAATCTGGGTCAGTCTTCAGCTCTCTCTGGCAGACAAAGACTAGAGAGCGACTTTTAATCTTTTTCAAAAGTTGAAAGATGTATTATCTTTCTAATCTCATCTTGTTATCGCTTTATGTCTAAATCTATCTGTGCACTACGCAAATCCAGTGCTGTGCTTCCATTGCTGTTATGCTGACATCTTGTTTTGCTTTGTAAATCGGCTTCATGTTTTCTGCGCCTCTTCTGCTGATTCATTGTTTACATCTTTTTCAATGCTCGATCTTTTGGAATAAGGGATCAAGAAACAGCAAAAACGAGAAGAGAAACATTGTTTTTCTTTTTAATTATTTTAGCAACTACAATTTTCACCAATGAAAAGTTTTTAATTTTGTATTTATAAGCATATTTGATACTACTGAACTTATATGCTAGTACTATGGCAGGTGGAAAATAAGCAACCTAAAATGAACTATATTGTTTTGTCAAGTGTAAGGTTTTACTTCTTAGCAAGTGAAATAAGTTATAATTGAAAGTAGGGGTGCTGCTGTGGGACATTTGTGGGACAAAGTGTGGTTTGGGAGGTTATGGGGTTACGGTTATGCCCAAATGGACAACGGGGGTTTGGAGGGTGGGTCTTCTCACCTGGGGGTGAAACTGTGGTCCTGACTGAACTGACGGGTCTTTGGGTTCTAAGCTGCTGATGCTGGGCTCACTTTGCCTGGCTGATCCAAGTTCTCCCAGACTGATCCCACCTTATCAAGGTGATTGACTTAGGGGTCAGTCAATATATAGCACTTGACTGTTGACTGTGGGTGGCAGAAGGTGGGGCCAGTTGGGGAGCTGGCCTCCAGTGAGAATGGTGCCTGTGCCATGGTGCTCACCTGGTCCTCTTTAACATATGCAACACCATTCTTCAGTTGGGTCTGGAGACTGGAGTTCTCAGCGACATGATGGGACAGGAGGGGGGGTAGCTGAGGGCCGGCGTTGTGCCTTGTGTCTGGGATCTTCCAGAGACGAGTCGGCCTGTCTTTCAGTCTCTATGAAGCTGCATGTTGCAAGGTTTCAACCATTTTCAACACTTTTAACTTCAGGTGACAGACTTTCTCACATGCATCCACTCAACACAAGCACTATTATTTCTACAAATATAACCTCCCACCCACCTCCAGTCACCACACGTATTCACTGACACACAAATCATCCAAATGGTTGAAGGTCATACAATTACAGGTTACTATTATATTAATATGGCCTTCCAAATTTGATACTAAATCTATTTTAATTTAATGAATTCAATCATGCAATTTGGATTCCATCTTGAGATATTTATATTGCAGAACAAATGTCCTCTGGCACACACAGGTAACTAACTTCTCCGTATGGCATACCACAAATGTGTACATATATAAAAAAAGAGGTATAATTTAAAGTGACTTTCAGTGTGGTGTGTGATCCCTGTCACATTTGTCTGCCTGCTGGAATGAAAACACTTTCTTTCTCCACCCTAGGATTTGGGTACTTTGAATTTTGCAATTGAAGAATTAATGGAGTCAGTAATCTAGCAATTAATCAGCAGTTACAGTAATAGCCTGTTCGTCCTGAAGTGGAGAGCTTTCTGTTGCAGAATCAGCAACACATTACTGAACACAGTCACAAAATGGAGCAATCCAGTGGCACAGTTCCTTAAAAGTCTTCTACTGTACTATCAGCCCAAGCATTCCATTGAGTAATGGGAATTATGCTCTATGTTCTCATCAGCCTACCATCACATATTTGTAGTTTTACTGAAAAAAAGGCATTCCTGGGTAATATAAATCATTCTTTATTTTTATGGTCAATAAATAACTCCTTACTTTCAAGAGCAAATATGCTGGAAGAGAGAAAATCTAATGAAAAAGAGAACTACAGATTTGTTGAAGTAAAGCCTAGTGATTAAATTCCTTAAGAATAATCTCCAGTTTTCTATTTCTCTCAAAACATAAATTACTTTTGTTTCTTATCAAACTCTATGGACTTACGCAATCTTTCCTTGTCTTTCACCTATATAGAGAAAATGGGTGCTAATTCAAAATAATAAATACAATAATAATAATAAATACAAGTGACCAAATCAATTTCATTTGTACATTTCAACTTGTATCTGTATTCATAATTTTTTTTTGTTAAATATAACTGCTTGGTTGATTTTTAATTGCAACTCTGAAGTCTTGCCTACCAGTGCCGATATTGACAAGTGTCAGAACAGCTGCTGCCACCATCATTTAGGCCTAATGTGTCAAAAATGCAATGTCTGCATTGCTTTAGTTTTTAGTTTGTGTTTATTACAACTATCATGTTAAAATATTTTTTTCTTTCAATGTAAATTTTTAAGATGTAAATTGCCTGTTTGAAGAAATTGCATTGTTATTCAAATTATCCTATGCATTTTACCATCACTTGTACATTTCTTGAAGCAGAGAATGTTAGTCGCCAGCTGGTCTTCAGTCATTTCTCAACATAAAAAAAATATGAATAAATAATTTATATAATATACATTGTTTGCACAGAATACAATGTGATCTAAAATAAATACATTTGAGTTAGGAAAACATGTGGGTTGGAGACTAAAGTGGAGCGGTAACAACATACGACTTCCAACAGTTGAGCTTATGCAAATCATTTTGAATAAAAGCTAATAGACTTACTAATATGTTCTTGATGTTAGCTTAAGCATGGTTTTGCCATCTAATCATGTTTGTTATAATGAATGTAAAGCATACAAATAAAACCGATCAGGATAATCTTTAACGTGCATCATACTAAGAAAGTTATTTATTCTAATTGATTGTCTCTTTTCTGTCATTTCATTCCAGTTGGCCCACATCCTCATGAAAAAGAGTGGAAGAACAGTCAATGAATTATGAATGTTCAACAAGATGACCTCTTCCCAGCAGCAGCAGATGATGCGAGGTCCTAGGTGGAACCGGGCCTTGTCCAACCCTTTATTTGTGCTGCTTCTAGCCCTCCAGCTGCTGGTAGTGGCAGGACTGGTGCGTGCTCAAACTTGTCCTTCTGTTTGCTCCTGCAGTAACCAGTTTAGCAAGGTTATTTGCACCCGCAGAAGCTTGCGAGAAGTTCCTGATGGCATCTCTACCAACACACGCTATCTGAATCTGCAAGAAAATCTCATACAGGTGATAAAGGTGGACAGTTTCAAACATCTAAGACATTTGGAGATCCTGCAGCTGAGCAAAAACCACATACGCAAAATTGAGCTGGGGGCTTTCAATGGACTGGCAAGCCTCAATACCTTGGAGCTTTTTGATAATAGACTCACTACCATCCCAAACGGAGCATTTGAGTACTTGTCTAAGCTAAAGGAGCTCTGGCTAAGAAATAATCCAATAGAAAGCATTCCTTCTTATGCTTTCAACAGAGTTCCCTCGTTACGAAGGTTGGACCTAGGGGAGCTCAAAAGGCTCTCATACATTTCAGAGGGAGCCTTTGAAGGATTGAGCAATCTGCGCTACCTAAATTTGGGAATGTGCAATTTGAAGGAAATTCCCAATCTCACTCCACTGGTCAAACTGGATGAACTTGAAATGTCTGGAAACCAGTTGTCTGTTATCCGGCCTGGTTCGTTTAAAGGGCTTATCCACCTGCAAAAGCTATGGATGATGCATGCTCAAATCCAGACTATAGAGAGGAACTCATTTGATGACCTTCAGTCACTTGTGGAGCTTAACCTTGCCCATAATAACCTAACACTTTTGCCCCATGATCTCTTTACTCCTTTACATCATTTGGAGAGGGTGCACTTGCACCATAACCCCTGGAATTGCAACTGTGACATCCTGTGGCTAAGCTGGTGGCTTAAGGAGATGGTACCTGCTAACACCAGCTGCTGTGCCCGCTGCAGCTCACCCACCCAGTATAAGGGCCGCTACATTGGTGAGCTGGACCAGAATTACTTTCATTGTTATGCTCCCGTTATTGTGGAGCCTCCTGCAGACTTAAATGTAACAGAGGGAAGTGCTGCTGAGTTGAAATGTAGGGCCAGCTCGCTGACCTCAGTTAGCTGGATTACACCCAACGGTTCAATAATGACGCACGGTGCATACAAAGTCAGAATTTCTGTGCTAAATGACGGCACACTGAATTTCACAAATGTCACCATGCAGGACACAGGGACATACACATGTATGGTTAGTAATTCTGCAGGTAACACAACAGCCTCAGCCACACTGAATGTGTCCTCTCCAGAGAACAGCAGCTTCAGCTACTTCACCACAGTGACGGTAGAGACAATAGAAACACCTCATAACGAAGGCTTCACCACCACAGTTCAGCAGAAAGTGGGCCCCACACCCTCTGCCAGTATATGGGAAAGTCCTTCACCCACCTCTACCACAACGACAACAGTCCGAACCCCACTGTCCACACGTGCAACAGAGAAGCCCTACACAATACCTGTAACAGAGGGCTCACTCAGCGGTTTGGACGAGGTCATGAAGACGACTAAAATCATCATTGGCTGCTTCGTTGCAATCACTCTTATGGCAGCAGTAATGCTGATTATCTTCTACAAGATGCGGAAGCAGCATCACCAGCAGAATCACCATGCACCCACACGCACTATTGAGATCATCAATGTAGACGAGGACTGCGTAACCGGGGGCCCAGGCATGGAGGGCCACCTTACTCTGCCGTCTCTGGAGCATGAGCACCTCAACCACTACAATACCTACAAGACTGCCTACAACCATGCCTCAGCTATGAATTCCATACACAGCTCAGCTCATGAACCTTTGTTAATCCGGGCCACCTCAAAAGACAATGTACAAGAGACCCAAATCTAACGCTTTTGACAAACTCATAAAACTGTTGGCATTACACAGTGGCATTACTGACAGGACAGTCTTGGCAACTGGTTTTTGAGGACTAACGCTCCAATCTGGAGCAACACGCTCGTGTTTAGCAAATCACTGGAGTGATTTTCATTCAATGACATTGGGATTTAGAATATGTCTACTGTTTCAAAAGTGTCTTTACAAAACAGAAGTTATTTATTTAAGAAAAAAAAAATATTGTGGTTGAATCGAGAAAAAAAAAATATTTGGCTTTTTTTTTCATCTATTAATACATGTTATTTTTCCTCCTCTCATGTGAAAAAGAATGGTTTACAACTATGCTTAAACTCTTTTAGAAGACATCTGTTGGGAAAAAAAAAAAAAAAAAAACTATCATTACTTTTTAGCTGGTATTTTAGTATAATTACAGTTTGGATCTGAGTGGGTAATTTCATACTTTACACCTGTGAAGAAAATCTAGAGCACATTAGGGGTTTTCTCCAGCAGCGAATGAAATTATTGAATAACTTGTGGCCATCTAAAACATGGCTGTATAAAACACTTGGCAGAGCAAAAGTGTCAGTTATGAATTTTGACCACAATTCAAAGTTTTAATTGGAACTGTCACATACATTAGGCACTCTCTGTTCTGCCATGGAGTCACAGAAAGTTCTTGAAAAAGGGAAATAGATCCTACTTATGAAATCTGTTTAAAACCGAAGTTCATTACTAATGATTTTATGTTCTCTTAAATGAAATTTCATTGATCAAAAGGTCGTTCTGTTCCTAATGTGTACGCAAAATACAATTATATTTCTGATCTCAAAGTTGTCTTGACAGAAGTCCATGCCTACTTAGAGGGATCCTTTTATTGTTATTAAACTGTACCATTGATGGCATTAAGAGTTATCGCTGTTCTGAAAGTCATAGCAGCATTAATACATATTTTAGAAGCATTATTGTAATTGAACAGGATGGAAATAGTATCACTGTCCCATCTTGGCAAAATTCCCCTTGCTTGAAATGTTTCCAATGTATCCTGACCTCACATTTACCTTCTAATGCTGTGTTCCAGTGCATATTAAGGTGGCTGCTTTAAAGAGGTTCTTTATTCTTGCTGGGACCTGTTACCTCTTCTGCAGTACTGCCAGGAGTGCTGTCAGAACCAGAGTGACGAGCTGAAGAAAAAGCTTAAACCCTTTATACAGCTGTCTGACCACATTGCTTGTCATCTATGTGCCACATTTCCACATTGAGATGCTTGGCAGCCCCAGCTTCACACCCTGCCCCTGCCAACCAAAGGACTTGGCCCTGAGTGGCAAGGCTTATGCTACAAGAGGCTTTACGGTCATGCAGAATGTGTGGGATCAGGCATCAACCAGATGTTTGAGTTGCACCTGCCTTTTTTCCTTTTCCCTTAGCAACAACACAATTTACATTTTAATTGATGTGCCCATGGGCTTTGTATGGACACAGTTCTGCAGGCATTCAAATCCAGGAAGCCATTTTAAAGTCCCTACTGTGAAAATTGTGCCAACCTCCATAAATGCTGTGGTTAGACAGATGGTCCAAGATTTACTTTTAGCAAGTAAACAGGGTTTCTTTTCAGCAGTAGGATATTTTTGGTGAAAGGCATTGTTACACCGTTTGGTCATATTGAAGAAGCATGACATGTATACATTCACAGTACATTTGCAATACTACATCTGGTCACTTAGATGTTTAGAATTTTGGGTTGTATTCCAGGTAAGGAATCATGAATTTAAAAGCTTCCCCCAACTTTTGGTAATTGACAATACCAGAATATAATAATTAATAATAATATAATTGACAGAGGAATACGGTAATAGAAATCAAAGAGTTGTCAAGAAATGCAACACTGACTTTGAAAACAATACCTGGTGTTTATATAATTGTTGTATAAAACTAATGATAAGATTCAGCGTAGAATCTGTATTTCTCAAAGGTGTGTGGAATTTGAACAGCCTATTCTGTGTTTTTCCCTAAACTATGACAAAAATATACATTTTCTTAAACAAAAAACAATTCACAGTGTTGTTGCAACAAAGTACCACAAACTGAAACAACTGCCAGGTACACAAAAGAACTCTAACAGAAGCACCATTAAGTTTTCTTTACCGAGTTTGCTTAACTCAAGGGCATATGGCCAGACTAGAGGGAACACATATAGGATCCATGAGCAATTTGGCGGGACAATTATCCTTACAATCATATTTTTTTCACCTTCTTGGATGTTTAATTTTTTTCCATGCTGTTACAGTCTGGATTAACAAAATGTGTATTTTTATGACAAAAATACTGAACAAAACAACTCCAATGTAAATGTGAAAACTAATATCTATAAAATGTCTATCAATAAATATAAAAAAATAGCATAAAATAAATGATTGCATAAATATTCACTCCCTTCAAGTCAGTATTCGATTAAAGTCTGGTCTTTGCACTGGCCACTCCAGAACATCATTGTTTTCTTCAAAACACGTTTATGTAGCTTCGCTGTATGCTTCGGCCATTCACTGTCTTGCTAAAAAACGAATGTTTTGCAAAGTCGTAGTTCTCTTGCAGATGGAAACAAATTGTTCTCTAGGATTAATATTATATTTTGCTAATTTAATTTTACCTTCTACCTCTCCAAGCCTTCCAGGAGCTGCTACACAGAAGCATCCCCAATGCATGACGTCACCATGACTTCAAATGGTAATGGTGCATTTGTGGTGATGTGCAGTGTTCAACGTCTGCCAAGCAACGTATTGTCTGATGACCAAAGAGCTCCAGTGTTGTCTCATGAGAACATATAATGTTCTTTAACCATTTCTTTCAAAAGAAAGAAAGCTTGAACCTGGGCAACAGTTGTTACATGCAGAGTCAGCTGATTGTAACTCCTTCTGCGTAGTCCTGGGTGTCTTGGTGTCTTCTCCCAATGGTCTCCTTCTTGCATTATCACTCAGTTTGTGAGACTGCGAGCACCAGTTGGCTGAATTATGCCAGTCACATTAGAAGGGATAGATATTTATGCAATCTCTGATTTTATGTGACATATTTTTATTGAATTGTCATTTTGTAGAATCTGTTTTCACTTTGACATTACGTGGGCTTGTTTGTATTGTTTGTTTTTTTTTCCATAAATGCCAGTTTTTTAAAATCTTGAATGGTTTGTAAAAACATTAAAAAGATGACACATCCAAGGGAGTGAATACTCTTTATCTACACTGGATCCCAATCTATGA
Source organism: Poecilia latipinna (assembly GCF_001443285.1). Taxonomy (NCBI): domain Eukaryota; kingdom Metazoa; phylum Chordata; class Actinopteri; order Cyprinodontiformes; family Poeciliidae; genus Poecilia; species Poecilia latipinna. The sequence continues at coordinate 238,627 of NW_015112893.1, forward strand.
AAAAATCTTTAAATGAGCCTTCATGAATTTTATTTATTTTTTCTGTTGCTGCCCTCCCACAGCTCAAAGCTAATCCCCCACACCAATTAAGTATCTTTATTTATGAAGGGGCTTCAACATACTGGCAATTTTTCCACAAAAGACCCACACTGTGGTACAAACTGTTGTAGACTTTCAAGAAAGTGTTTGATTTGTTCTTAGAACCTGTATAATTTATTAAAGGTGCAGCACACAGTACTTTTTTGTGGCAATTTCTGCTTTGGTAATATTACAATACAGTGAATTTTAAAAATGGGTTAACTTTAAGTTTTACACATTTTTACCAGCTGGACTTCTCACCCCTTACTTTTGTAGAGTGTGGCACATTTGTATACCATAGGGTGGCAAGGGTGTCAGTCATTGTTTTGTCTAAGCTCTTAGAGGTGGAATTTAGGACTAAAATTCTCTGTTGCAGACTTTTATCTTTTTTTTTATTATTATTATTTGGAGGAAAACTGTCAGAAAATTTCAATGGTAAATCAGTTACATTTGTCGAGCTTTCCATTGTATGTAAGATATCTGAATATTTTTGGTCAGTATTGCTTTTTTAACAACTACCTTTCTTTTTGATTCTGAGAGGGAATGCTGTTTTAGTGGTAGATTTCTTAAAAAAATATATATATGTTTTAAGAATAAAATAAAAAAAACAAGCTTTTTTATTATTATTTTGATTTTACTTGTGCCAACAATCTGTTCAAAAAGTGAAAATAGAGAAATATGCTGTAACTGAATAAGAGATTGATTTTCATGTAAGCATTCTTTCATGACCTTTAAAATATATGGAGATTGAATATAGAGACCAGAGTTTGTAGTTCATACACGAAATATGGGTAAAATAAACTATTGTTGTTTTTCTGTATTGTGTGATCCTTGTTTTCAAACACCACAGCAAAATTGTTTTAAATTGGAAAAAGCAAAGTCACATTACATCATATTGTCTTTTATCAGTGCATTAAAAATATTTAGATTTTACTTATATAGTATGTGGTACAGTTATATTCATCATCATATATATATATATATATATATATTTTTTTTTTTTTTTTTCCCAAATCTAGTCTCAAGTCTTTGATAAGCAAATCTAAGTCAAGTCTGCAGTGTCTTCTGATGTAACTTAACTCAGAATTGCTGCAGGTTATGTATTCACATCTTTACCTCTGAAACATTTGACATCTTTTTTTTTCCCCAAAACATTAAGATCAGTAATAAAAGCTGTGAAATATTTTGAAAATTATTAAGATGTAATATTTACCCTACTTTAATTGTCAATAAATCAAATAGGCAAGGTTATATTTTCACTCTCTATGTGCAGATGCTGGTTTAGCAGGAAGAAATGAAGATGTCAGAGATAACATAAGTTTAATATAACTCACTTTGTAGTCAGTGCAGTGTGAAACACATTCCTATGCTGATTGTAACCCTGGTGTAGCAAACATGAAAAAAATGTTGTCTTTAATTACCCATCACCCAAAAATGTCCTTGGTCAATGAATCAAATTTGGCCTTTAACAGGACTGTCATGGAACATTGCAAAATACTTTGCAGAATGTTTCAATGAACACCAGTCAATAAAACATTTTATAAAGGACAACATTAGCTCAAATGACCTCATCTTTTAATTTTAATTCCACTCTTATTTACATGAGATCTGAGCTCCACTCTTTGACTCCCAGGAAAGTGAAGATTTGAGTCTTTATCTCACAAGTTAACCATAGTGAGAAGCCTTGGTTTTGTGACCTAAGCATCTCTCAAATACCCCGAAGACTGGAGTCACTGGCCTTGATGCTATAACACAAAAAATGTGCTTTTTGTATTGTTAGACAAGTTTTGAAAAGGAAACTGCAATATTATTTTTAATAATTTTTTCCTTTAAAATTTATAAAGTATATTAAATTGGGTTGAATTCAGTATAATGATCTTAAAATATTTTGCCAAAGCATGTCTGGTATAAAAAAATAAAATAAAAACTCAAAATAAAAAATCCAAGAATCCTCAGGCCTTTTTAGCAAGATTTCAAAAGACATACAATTCACTGAATCATTAGTATATAGAAATATTGACAGATTTTTACAAACAAGTTTCCAAAAATTTTAATCGCTTATCTCAGAAAAAGACTATCATATTTTTTTCTGTCTCTACTGAGTTAGCCCCCACCTCATTTGTAATACAAAGAGCAAACCTGAGCTTCAGAGCAAACCTAAATAGTAACAATATATAGGAACAATAATTGATTAACGTAGATGCTTTTGGAACTGATCATATTTAAAATAAGACTTGGAAAACGTTAAATACTGTTATATTCAACGCGGCAGCTGTGGTAAATAGAGACTAAATTCTTAAATTAAAGTTTTTATTTTTAATATTGTTTTTGTTCCATTTAGTCATGTTAAATAGCAAGGATATTCCACATTTAGACAATATCACAATTGAATATTATTAGGTTCCAACAACCTAAATAATTATTAAGAAGTCCTTTCCAGGTGATATATCAAAATCTTTTTTCCCTCTGATGTATTTTTTTGGTCAGTCATGGCAAACTTGGTTCACACCTTGCTTCTCAGTGAAATAATTCATAGTCCCCAGCTTTTCCTCTTCTGATGTTTCTCAGTTTTTGGAAGGGTTCTCTATTCAGAAGACAGCTCAGATCGTGTTCCACTGCCTCCTCACTAATGCACCATTAAACTCCTCATTTTCTTATTTATTCTGCTCCTGAGGCTCAGTTAAATTAATGGGTGCTTAATGTCAGTGCTTGGTATTCCAGTGTTTGTCTTTTGTAATAAATGGGTTTCGGTGGAAAACTGAAGAGAAATATATTCATTAAAAGAGGTGTTTAAAGACTACTTGTGCTTAATTTATATGTTGAATTAACAAATTACTCATGTAAGTATCTGTAAGGAAAAAGCACTCCAAGATTGCAGACATACAAAGAAATTGCTATTTTTGAAAAGGAATGAAGGAAGGGAAATAAACACCCTGATATTGGCTTTGACTAGACAATATGATCAAATCAGATAGGCCAGATTACCAAAGAGTTTTTTTGAATAGGCCAAAACTCTCACACCCTATTAACACTTTTAGTGTGGAACTGACCTAACTGCTACTAAAATATTGCAGTAATTAAACAATAATAACATCACTTGATCTCCCACTGAGGAATGCAATCTGCACTGACCTTAGCATGCTGTATGCTTGAAACTGGATGTGAATCTGACCACTTGATGTACTTTCTGATCACTTTGGAGCTTTTATAGGACATTTTAAATGTCATTCTAGCAGTCAGTTCTTCATCAGGGTTTATGGCTGTATGGTGTAGCATACCTCAGGGTATGCTGCATGATATAAATTCCAAACTATTTAGAAGGGGAGTGAATTAGAAATAACATTCACATCAAAGCACCATGAATCCTCTGTCTTTCCTCACATTTTGACCAACATAAGATGGATTTTGCAATATGTCACCATACATGGCAAGACAAGAAATAGTGTGGCACTTTCTGCTACTTTGCAATAGTAAAGTTTTTCTTCTTTTTTCGGTTGCTTTTGTTTTTTAGTTGCTTGGTTAGCTGGTATGACATACAACAACAGCAAACAAAAATACAAAAATAACTGCATTAGAAGACAATCCCCTCAAGTCTGTGGTTTTTCCTGTTGCTGGTGCGCCTTCTGCTAACACACTTCTTCCTTCCACTCAATTTTCTGCTAATATGTAACAACAACAACAACAAGCTTATTTAGCAATTACCTTTTGTGGGCTAACCTTCTTGTGAAGGGTGATGATGAATGTTTTCTGGACATCTGTCAAGTCAGCAGTCTTCCTGATAATTGGGTTTCAATTATTTACCCATTTCAAAATATAAAATTCAAAACATGAAATATTTCTCTGAGGCATTAAGTTTTGGGTTTTCAATATCTGTAAGTGATAATGGTCAAAGTCACAAAAGAAGAAGTTTTGGACTATATCACTCTATATACAATACATGAGTCTCATTCTCTGAACCAGAGATGTACTTTTATGCGATATTCAAAATGTTTTAGATGTACCAGCATAACTTCATTTGCTTGTACAATCCTAGAGGCTATAACACTTTCAGAAAGTCTTAAAGTGGAGTGCACTGGCAGCTGGAGCCATTTTTGTAATTAAACAATGTCTATTGCTTTCATAATTGTTGTTTATTAGTGTAAAATTTGACTTCATCAACCTGGTTTTCATTGTTTCTAAGAGCTTACTACTTTAACTCAACAATTTTTAATTATGCTTACTCATTAAGTCATGTAGCTGTAGTTTATTGCATGTGGTAACTATACTCTGTAATTAGTGCATAAATCAGTAATAAAAGGTAAAAAAAAAAAAAAAAAGATTTATTTAAAACCCAATGCATGTACATTAGTTATTTTAAGTGGCCTTTATCTATTTACTCATACAAGAAGGCTTTCTAATAATTGCATGTCGTTGTGTAAAAGTGTACCTCGTGCAAAACCAGCAAGTGTACATTTGAAGGTCGGGTCTTAAGACTGAAAATCACCTCCAAACAGTTCCAATTCATTAATCTAAGGCTAAATGCAAGCACAACATGTATTTGGATGATGAATGTCCAGGTCAAACACTTTTCCACCCCCAGAAGCATAAAATTAAACTGAATAAAAGCCTAGCCCTCTAATAAATTTAATGCATCAAATTGATACCAGTGATTTTTTTTTGTCCCTCTGAAATGTTGTAAAATAATTTCTTTGCAAAACCTTGTGGAAGACAACAACTTAAAATGTAATGAGATCTGCGGCAACATCAGAGAGGTAAAATACATTGTAATACAGAACCACATGGAAGCAAACTGACTATTTGCAGACTGAGGTATGTCTGCTGTGAACCCAAACTGGAAGTTAACAACAGTTATTATTGTATTTCCAGTTATATTTTTATAACATGCACTAATATCACTGCTTGCATGTTTTCCCAGTGTTGTCCAGTTCTATTTTTGCTGCATTTTTTGGGTGTCGAATTTCAAAGTTGTATGTGAAAATCTGGATTGGAGAGGATGCTTATGTGAAAACAAATCAAAACAAAAAAAAAATAGCGCCAAACAGTCTTTGGCATTGTTTACAGAAAACTAATTAACTGATGCATTCCATCTCATCAGTGTGGGGAAACATCGATTACACTCAGGGTAACAAACAAAAAAGTTCTCATGTAAATTAAAGTCCTGGGGAGCCACTGGCTCATTCAATTATGATTTTCTTTGTTCACAACTCTCTATCAATGAACTGATATTCCACAGTCACTATAGTTAAAGGAATGCACTCAGCTGTGTGAATGACTTTGAAGACAGGGAAGAGTGTCATATTCTGTGTGATTTGTGTGTCCGTGGAGACAGTTGTTGTCATCAAACAGATTTATAAATGACACTTTTACTTAGCTGCTGTGTGCCAAAGCCTACTGAAGACGTATGGCAAAGTCAGAGCAAAAAGTGTGGTGTCTGGTCATTTTTCAGAATAAACAGAACAATAAAGCAGGACAGTGACAGTACAGAAGGCAGGAGAACTGGATGGAAGCTGCAAATGCAGAGAATGGTAATTGATTTAGCTACATCTTCATGTTACTGTGAAAGTGCCTGAACGTCAGTGTTCTCCTCTTAATTTACACTTAACAAATGTACAAATATACAGTATAAAATTCTCAGCGTTTAATTTTGTAAATGGTGGTAATCGTGGCTTACAGCTAAGCGAAAGTCCATATCAGGTTCCTCAGAAAAAAGAAAAGAAAAAAAAAAATCCTACACACAGTATTGAAAAGGAGCTCTAACATTGTTTCTGTTGGCTCAGACATGGCTCGGACTACATGACATTTGTAGTCCATGTATTTGATAAGTGACTTAGATAAGCATTCCCTCTGGCCAATGTTCATTCTTTGTGAATCTACCCGAAACTCTTGAGTGAACTTTGTTTTACTATTTTCTCAACATTGTTATTTTAGTCATAACTGGTGAAAATTTTGCTTACCAAACTTTTTTTGGTAAGCATTCAATTTTTATGTCAATTTTTATGCTTGAACACAGAACTGCAAACAGACAACTTCTTTATAAGTGACCTTTAGTGGCTTATCAAACTTATAGAGGGGGCCTGTGATTGTCTGCTGAACAACAGAGTGTCAGCACTCTTGATCATTATTACGAAGGCCATAGCAGAGTATTTCTCCAGTTAAAATCTTTTATTGGTTGTTTGTAATATTCAAATGGTCCTGTTTGCCGAATTGTGGCTTTTCAATAGGAGTAAAGCAAACTTATCAAAGTTATCAGAATGGAACATTCGAAATATATATTTCTGTGTATAATATACGTTTGCAATATGAGGTTCACTTTTTGAACTGAAACAGTAAAACAGGATATTTCTTTGTTATTTGTGGAAATACACATGTACAAATGCATGTTATAAGTTGGACAAAGAGATTCAGAAATACTTGATTAAAGCTTAAAGCAAAATATTTGAGCAATGCCGTGTCTACACATACTAAATGGTTGTCATGTTGTTTGAGGACCGATGCAGAGAAAGACACAAAATTCTTCGAATTATACTTCTGTAAGCATTTAATGGTAAACTAACTTGCATTAAATGTGATATGTGCAAGCACGTTAGGAACTTATGTTGAGAGGTATTACATTTTCACGTGAATAGACATTTTGGCTCACTATCCCATAGTACTCAGTCAGTTACTTGCAATCATAATCTACTCTTTTTTTTTAAATGTAAAAACAAATATTTTCATTTCTCTTTTCTTGTCATGTTAGTTGACCAGGGGTTATTGCCCTTCTTTTAATGTGCTTCTGCAAGAAGGTGGAAAAAATTCACAGTAAGAAGTCTGAAAGTGGTATGTTGCCATAGCTCTGGCAGAAACGCAATAAATAGCTTTTCCGGACATTGTGGATGCAGAGTTTGAACGCTCCGACACCAGTGGCCTTTATCACGACACTTTTCACAGATCTGTGCATTTAAAGAATTTTATATGAGGCAATTATTACTCCAAGAGGCAAAGGCTGGCAAGAGAGATGAAGTGGAACAGAAACTTCAGACAACATTGCCTTGAGGAAGAAGGAGAAGATGAGAGGATTTGACTACAGAGAAACCAGAACGAGTGAGCAAATCTTTAGCTGCAATAGCAGTCAGTACAAATCACTGTCATTGGGTTAGAAGTCCTCAGAATTTGAATCCCTGTGGGACTGAAAGCTTTACTTATCACATTTAAGGTCTACTTTTGGACATTCAATATCCTGTTTGTCCTCCAGCTTCAGTGAACCAAGGCTATAGTCATGAGTAGATAGGGGAGGAAAAAAGTCGACCTGGAGTTCCTGACAGACTAGTCCACCTTCAACTGCTTTATTTATTTTATTGATTATCTATCTATCTATCTATCTATCTATCTATCTATCTATCTATCTATCTATCTATCTACATTTTATTCAAAATGTAAGCGCCACAACATGTATGTCTTGTGACCTTTTCATTTATAAATATATTAGTGAAATACAGCATAACTGACCAAATAATCACAGTAAACCCCATTGTCAGATTTATCTTCCTAAAGTGTAAGTTCACAGTGGAGCATCAACAATGACAAAAAGCTGAGCTGACAACCCAACAAGCACATTAATGTCTCTGCTGTGACAGATCTGCAACACCATGCCACGGGCCTTCTCTGATCGGCTTGTCAGGCAAAGTATGCACATTGACTGGCCAAGGAGTTATTGATTGAGGACTGTGAAAGATTTTAAATGAGCTATGAGTCAAACATTGAATGTGTGTTATATCAATAAAGTTGTTTTATTGAGTAAAATTAACCACGTACAGTAAACGACATACATGCTCTGATTGATTGCAACAAACAGAAATAAGAGAAATAATCTCCTGTGCTTTGAATATAATGAAACTGCAAATTAGATCATGTATCCAGCTTGTTAAACGTTTGCCGTGCGAATTTTGACAGTATTTGTTTGAAATACATGACACACATTGGCCGTGGAAACCGAGTAAGGGTCCTCCTCTGAACAGGGCACAAACAGTGATTCTATGTGGAGTGAAGCCATGCAGCCATTACATCCTCTCTGGGGGCATGTCAACTCACAGCTGTTGGACCAGGCCCTCCAGATCCAACAAACAACCACTGGGTTAGATTTGATGTCTGTGATAAATCCACACGTTCACCTGTGAGAACACTCAGGACACTGGGCTGGCTCCAGGAGGACCTTTAAATTGGATACGCAGACCAGATTCAGAGAAGTAGGTAAATTAGTTGCATTTAAATTAAAAAGTACTTGTAGGAGTTGTTTTCATTCCTGCTTAAATTATTTCATTCTGAGTAGAGTGTCTGGGTACTTCACCGACCTCTTATTTCACCGAATGAAGAATATGCCTGTTTTGACCAAAGATGCACACCTTCAATATATATATATATATATAT